>NC_063374.1:867602-872727 GCF_021869965.1 Rhincodon typus | reverse complement strand
CTCCCGTAGCTCTAGACAATAGATGGCCATTCTGATTTTCTTTGAGGGGAATTATTCTCTCCCTGGGCCACAGTTTTACTCTTAATATAGCTATAAAACCTCTTGGGATTATCTTTAGCCTTATCTACCAGGTCCATCTCCTACCATCATTTTGCTCTTCTGATTTCCTCTTGAGTCTGCTCCGACACTTTTTGTAGTCATCTAGGCACTCACTTGAGCCTGATAGCTTAAACCAAATGTATGCCGCTGCCTTTTTCCTGACCAGAGCCTCAATATGCCTCCTCAGCCAGGGATCCCTAAACCTGCCAGCTTTTCCCTTCACCCTAACAGGGACATGCTATCACACTTCTTTAAAAGCCTCCTGTTTGCCAGTTGTTCCTTTTCCTTGAAACAGACTCACCCAATCGACCTCTGCAAGCTCCTGCCCAATGGCCCCAAAATTGGCTGTGCTCCAGTTTAGCACCTTAACTTGTGGACCTGTCCTATCTTTTTCCGTAACTATGTTAAATCTAAGAGTTATGGTCACTGGACCCAAAGTGCTCTCTGACTGATGCTTCAGTCACTTGCCCAACATCATTTCCTAAGAGGAGGTCCAGTGTTGCACCCTCCTGAGTAGGGCCCTCTACATGTTGATGTAGGAAAATCTCTTGGACACGTTTGACAAATTCCATCCCATCCAAGCCTTTTACACTCTGAGTGGCCCAGTCACTACAAGGGGAAATTAAAATCTCCAACCAATACTATTCTATTATTCCTACAGGTATCTGCAATCTCTATACACATCTCTTCTCGTACCCGCTAGCTATTTGCGGGTCTTTAATACAGTCCCAACAAAGTGACCATCCCCTTGTTTCTAAGTTCTAACCATATGGCCTCATTTGATGACCCCCTTAAGAATATCCTCTCTAAGCACTGTTGTTATGTCCTCCCTTACCAAAAGGGTAACTCCTCCTCCTTGCTTACTTGTATTTCTGTCATGCCTGGGGCTTCTGTATCCTGGAACATTTGAGCTGCCAGTCCTGCCCTTCTCTCAGCCATGTTTCTGCTGTGGCTATAATATCCCAGTCCCCAGAGCCAACCCATGCTCTGAGCTCAGCTGCTTTACCAGTCAGGCCTCGTGCGTTGAAATAATGCTTTTTAAACCAGAAGTCTTTTCCCTCCCTTTACGGTGACCCGGCCTGAATAGTAAATTTGCTCTCAATGGCTAATGTAGTTTCCCCTGACTTCTTGATGGCCCCTCTCTTATTCAGTCTCACCCCTCTGACAAACTAGTTTAAACCCTCCTGGGTAACACTAGCAAATCTCCCCGCAAGGATATCAGACCCTCTCCAGGTCGAGTGCAACCCATTCCTCTTGTACAGGTCACCTGTACCCCAGAAGAGATCCCAATGATCCAAACCCTCACCCCTACCCAACTCCTCAGTTAAGTGTTCATCTGGCCTATCTTTCTATTTCTATCCTCAGTGGCGCATGGCACTGGGAGTAATCTGAAGATCACTACCCTTGAGGTCCTGCTTCTTACCTAACTCCCTATATTCATTTTGTAGGACCCCATCCCTTTGTCTACTTATTATTGAATTCAAGCTCCACTATCTGCAAAGGTGGGATTTGAACCCATATCCCCAGAACATTATCTGAGTCTCTGGATTAATGGTCTAATTGTCTGTTGTCCCTCTAACAATTTTGCCTTTCTACCTATTTTTCTGTCATCTCCAAATTTGACTGCAGTACATTCAATTCCTTCCTCCAAATCATTAATATATATGCAAAACACTAGTGGTCCCAGCACTGATCCCTGTGGAAACCCATTGGTTACAGGGTTTCTGGTCACTTTCTTGCTCATTAGCCAATTCTCTGCCCATACCAATATACTACCTCTAACACTGTGGCTCTTATGACATAACCCTTTGTGTTATCTGTTGAATGCCTTCTGGAAGTCCAAATACAATGCATCTACTGGTTTTGCTCTATCCAGTCTGGTTGAGATTTCCTCACAAAACAGGCATGATTTCTGTTTTCATGAACCCATGCTGACTCTACTTGATTAAATCAACAGCGAGCTGTTAGAGTAAATAGTATTGATGTGTTTAAGGGAAGATGACTGAGCACAAGAGGAGGAAAGAGAATAGTGCTACAATGGTGGATTTAGACGAGGAAAAATAGGAGAATTGAATGGACCATAAACACCAGCATGACCTGATTAGGTCAAATCAGTTTCTGTGCTGTATATCCTATCTAATTGAATGCAAGCAGTATTATTTCTGCTTGTGCCTGAAAACTGTATGAAATTAAGCTGGAGACTAAAACCAGACCATTGTTCATTCCTCTCCCCTTCTTCCCCCCACCCACCCTACTGTCTGGAGCAGAGTTCTGGGTCTGCTAAAAGACCACATCAAAGCTCTGGAACACTTCCACCAAAGATGGTTGAGGACCATCATGAGAATTTGATGGCAGGACAAAATCTCAAACAGTGAGGCTTTCTATTGTGCTGGGTTCAACAGCACGGCGGCTACTCTCCAAATGATTCCACTTAAGTAACCAGACATTTGTCACCCATGTGGCCGATTACAGAATTCCCAAGAAGCCCTTCAATGGGGAATAGTATCAGTAAAAACAAAACATTGGGGCAGTTGGTACAAATCACACAACACTGCAGAGGTTCCTCAGTACCAACTACAACAACATGTACTATCAGTTCTGTAAATGTCAACTCTGAATCCACATTGGACTCCATAGTCGTAAGAGCATCTACGGAAGACTATGAGATCGTTTACAGCTTGAACATCCTTCCAACAAAAATCTGTCAACCTGGCTTCATCTGTGTTCCAAACTGATTAACTACCCCCTGTCTATTATTGCAATGCTAAGAACTCTGAATAGGCTATATTATCCTTGTTCTACAAATGGGGTAACTATCCTCTGCCTGTATTCCTGAAGTGCTGTTAATAAAGTCACTGGAATACAATCTATTGTTGTGAGCTTAATTTATCTGCTATGTGAAAGTACAGATTCAATATTCAGAGTCAACAAGAAAACACAATAGTTGTATTCTTCAATATTCACAGTGAGAAGTCTGTTATCTAACACCTCAATTGAACAGAAGAAGATCCCAACTATAAGAAGCCCATGAGTCATTAGTAAATATTCAAATGTTTACTGTTTCCAGTTTGCAATGTACTGGGTGACACGTTAGCATAGATAAAAAAGCGTTTGACTAACAGAAGCAGAGCAAAGGGCCAAATAGTCATTTTCAGGGTAGCTGTTCGAGTGCCATTTCTGGGGCCTCAACCTTCTCTGTACCAATGATGTAGATGAAGGGATCAATGGATTGCTTGCTAATGGTACAAATATGGGTAGGAAAGTAAATTGTGAAGAGATTAATGAAGTTCAGTTAGGCTGAGAGTGTGCAGTAAAAAGTGGCACATATACAACATATGAAAATCTGACCGTATCCACTTTGGCAGGAAGAAAAGAACCATACTTAACTATTTAAATGAAGAGAGATTACAGAACTCTATGGTACAAGCAGATCTGGGTTTCCTGGTATATGTATCACAGAAAATTGGCATGCAGGTACAGCAAGTGGATAGAGAGGCCAATGAAGTAGTTTATTTCCAGGGGAATGGTAGGCAATCTTTTGCTACAGGTACGTGGGGCATTGGTAAGACCTGCTCTGGACCACTGTACAGTTTTGGTTTGTTTACATAAATGCATAAGAAACATCTCAGAGTAGGTTCACACAACTGACTCTTGGAATGAAGGGGTTATTTTATGAGCAAATGAGGGTCAGGTTAAATAGAATCCTGACAGTGTGGAAGCAGGCCATTTGGTCCATTGGGTTTGCTGTACCTCCGAAGAGCAACCTATCCAGACCCACCCCCTACCCTATCTCTGCATTTCTCACACTAGACACTATGGGCAATTTAGCATAGCCAATCCACCTAACCTGTATATCTTCGGACTGTGGGAGAACCTGGAGGAAACCCATGCAGACACAGGGAGAATGTGCAAACTCCATGGAGACAGTCACCCAAGACTGGAATCAAACCCGGGTTCCCTGGTGCTGTGGATTTTGAGGAGGGAAAGGTGATCTTATTGAGACATAAGAAACTGAGGGACCTGGCAAGGTGGATGCTGAAATGATGTTTTCTCTTGTCAGAAACAACAGGACTAGGAGACAGCATAAACCTAAGTCGTCTCATATTTAAGATGGAGATGAGAGGTTTTTTCCCTTTGGAGAATCATGAGCCTGTGGAACTCCATTTCCCAAAAAGTGAAAAAAGGCAGGGTCATTTAAAATATTCAATACAGAGCTAGATAGATCTATGATTGACTAGGTAATAAAAGATTTATAGGGAGCAGACATTCATTGATTGATTTATTTATTGTCACATGTACCGAGATACAGTGAAAAGTGTTGCTTTGTATGCTAAAAAGGCAGATTGTACCATACAAAGCAAATTAGGGTAGCAAAACGGAGAACAAAGTGCTCCAGCCACAGAGGTGTAGAGAGAGATCAGAATTAACATTTGAGAGGTCCATTCGAAAGTCTGATAACAGTAGGGAAAAAGCTTTTCTTGAATCTGTTTGTAAGTGTATTCAAACTTTTATATTTTCTGCCCAAAGGAAGTTGGTGGAAGAGAGTATGGCTGGGGTGGGGGGGGTCTTTGATTATGTTGATTGGTTTCCTGAGGCAGCAAAAAGTATTGACTCCTATGAATGGAAGGTTGGTTTGTGTGATGGACTGGGCTGAGTTCATGACTTTGTAGTTTCTTGCAGTCTTGGGAAGAACAATTGCCATAGCAAGCTGTGATGCATCCAGATAGTAGGAACTGCAGATGCTGGAGAATCCGAGACAACAAGGTGCAGAGCTGGATGAACACAGCAGGCTAAGCAGCATCATAGGAGCAGAAAGGCTGACGTTTCGGGCCTAGACCCTTCATCAGAAATGGTTTGAAGGCCGAAGAGATTACAAGAGAGTTGCAGTGGGAGAGAGATCCCCTGAGGTTTGTCCGGAGGGAGGAGGGTAACTTCTTTAGGCTAGGCAGCCTTAGAAGAGGCTTTGCAGTGGGGTTAAAATTGAATCAGAGATAGTAGGAACTGCAGATGCTGGAGAATCCGAGAC
>NC_063374.1:843005-867202 GCF_021869965.1 Rhincodon typus | reverse complement strand
GACCCTTCATCAGAAATGCATTTCTGATGAAGGGTCTAGGCCCGAAACGTCAGCCTTTCTGCTCCTATGATGCTGCTTAGCTTGCTGTGTTCATCCAGCTCTGCACCTTGTTGTCTCTCATGCATCCAGATAGGATGTTTTCTATGGTGCATCTATAGAAATTCGTAAGAGTACTTGTGGACATACTGAATTTCCTTAGCCACCTGAGGAAGTAGAGATGTTGTTGTGATTTCATGATTGTTACGTTGACACAGGTGGACCACAACAGATTGTTGGTGATCATTGCTCCCTGGATCTTGGTACTCTTCCACCTTCACCTCAGTACCACTGATGCAGACAGGGGCACATGCTCCACTCCACTTCCTGAAGTAAATGACCAGTTCCTTCCTTTTGCTGATGTTGTTGGATAAATTGTTGTCTTCACTCCGTGCCACTAAGCACTCAATCTCTTTCCTGTATTCTGTCTAGTCATTGTTTGAGATCCAACCTCAACAGTGGTGTCGTCAGCAATATTGTAAATGCAGTTGGGGTGGAATTTGGCCACACAGGAAGTAAAGCTGAGATCACAATCAGATCAGCCGTGATATTATAGATGGCAGAGCAGGTTTGAGAGGCCAAGTGTCTTATTTTTGCTGTAGAGTTATATTTTCTGGTGTATCAGTGTGAATAAGCTTGGTGGGAATAGGATCAGTGAAGTAGAAGGTGAGTCTCATAGGTGAGGAGAGCTGTCAGAGATCTTTGTTGTAGATTAGAGAGAAACTCAAAATAAAAGATGCAATTTCTGGAAATGGCTGGTCTCTGATGCTTGTCCAAATTTAAGAAAATGTAGGACTCCCATTAAAATTTTATTGTAAACTGCCTAACCTCTAAATGAGTATACTGTGCCATTTCATTACTTGACTCAGGCGAGCCTTGCAAAGTAACAATTACAGTTTAAAAACTCTCCTGTTTCATCAATCCTAACAATGGAATGTCCACAGAATGTTTTCAATTATCTATAATCCTTTCTCACTAATGCACCAATAAAGGTAGCATTCGTCCTTTCCCAGGTGCTTTGTCCTTTTTAAATTCAGTACAGTATTAACTGGGTGTTAATCCTGTTCCAGTTGTGACTAGCTTCTGGCCATGTCTCCTACTATCTCCGTAATGGTCACTGTGTTACATGATGTAGCATTTTGAGCTTCTACTTCATTCTATTTGTGTATTTGACTCTGTGTCAGTCCATAAACCTCTTTCTCGGGCATGAAACCGTACCTTGTCCTTGTGTTCCAATGCTGCTTTTTTTTACACTGTTTGAATTCTCACTTTTCCTATATGTCACTATCATCCAGATCCTGTATCTTCACTCTGGGTGTGATTACGTACTGATTGTTTGTTAGAAGGAGCTAGTTTATAGTGAGGAATCACCACAATCCTTTTGATTCCTTCAAGAATTGAATGAGGAAGAAAGAGAAAAGAACATCTTATTCAACTAACGCTCTGCATGTCAACTAGCTTTTTTATGTTTCTTTTTCCTCAGATAATTCCGTGCAGAGACACGCACACGCCTAACGGCTTCACAAATAGGGCAACACGATGGAGCAGTAATATTTAAATCAGTCAGATTTTTAATTTCAGGTCCGATTAAGCCAACCATTGGAGGGAAGCAGACAGCTGCTTTTCAAGAGTCCTATTGACACTGCTTAGCTTGTGCCTGCAGTAGGTGCTGTTTGTAAAACTGAGCGCATTTTCACCGTCTGCTCAGAAATAGTAAGAACTGCAGATGCTGGAGTCAGAGGTAACACAGTGTGGAGCTGGAGGAATACAGCAGTCCCGACCCGAAACGTCAACTTTCCTGCTCGTCTGATGCTGCCTGGCCTGCTGTGTTGCTTCAGCTACCTACCGTCTGCTTCTGTCCAAAAGCGTGTACCAGAAACCTGCACTGCCGGTCTGAGGAGTGACAAACGGCAATGGTTTTCAAGAACAGCTTCCTCATGGTGTGCGCTCTTCCCTTATCGCACATAGTGCCCGTGAAAGCGTCTCCCCTTCCCCGCTCAGTCAATTTTCTGGTACCGTACAGCCACTTCCAAACAGCCATAACCCTTCCTGAACTTCCTTCGGAGTCATTCTGAGCACACGCTCTGTGGATTCACTTGCAAATCGATGCCGTTGAGAAGGAGCTGCTGTGTGCTTGATTCCCAATAGTACAAATTTCTCCAGTCCTGTTTGTTTCAAACACATTTTTCTCGCTTAATTGCCTCAAAGGCAGAGTATTTTAAAAATCCCTTTTTGTATACCCCTTCAGTTCCGAAAAAGCAAGACTTTCTCCACTGATGCTGTTTCTCCAGCACTTTCTGTTTTTATATCACGTCTCCAGTATCCACAGTAATTTGTTTTTATTGTAGTGATGACAAAAAATATTTTCAATTTCAGAATAATTCTCAACTTATCTCTGTAGGAGATGACTCATTCGAATAGCAGCTATCGCCAGGGCCAGTGGCGCAATGGATAACGCGTCTGACTACGGATCAGAAGATTGTAGGTTCGACTCCTACCTGGCTCGGATTTGCTTTTATAAATTTGGCTTTGCCACTTTACACCCTGCTTGTGTGTAATTCATTCTCAAATTCTGAAAACTTTGAAATAAACCCTCTCTTTCTCTTGCTCCATAGATACTTTCAAACCTGCTGAGTTTCTCCAGCATTCTCTGTGTTTGTTTTTAAACAACTCCACTTATCCTATCTGGGCAGCAGCATCCGAGTAAATGAAACCTGATACAAAAATATGGCGTCATCATCACTATTTCTGCCACCACCAGTGAGATGCCATCACCAGACACATATTCCCCACCCTTGTCCGCCTTCCGCAGGGACTGTTCCTTCCGGGACACCCTGGTCCACACTTCCTTCACCCCAAACACCTCCCCACAGCCCTACAGCACCTTCCTCTGTAACCGGCAAAGGTGCAACACCTGCCCGTTTATCTCCTTCCTCCCCAGTATCCAAGGGCCCAAACATACCTTCCAGGTGAAGCAACACTTCACCTGCACTTCCCAGAATCTAGTCTACTGCATTCGCTCCTCACAATGTGGTCTCCTCTACATTGGGGAAACGAAGTGCAGACTTGGCGACCGCTTCGCAGAACATCTACGTTCTGCTCGCAAAAAAGACCCTAAACTGCCAGTTGCCTACCACTTCAACGCACCACACTGCTCCCTGGCCAACATCTCTGTCTCTGGCTTGCTGCAGTGTTCCAGCGAAACCCAACGCAAGCTGGAAGAACAACACTTCATTTTCTGCTTGGGGACCCTACAGCCCTCCGGACTCAATATTGAGTTCAATAATTTTAGGGCCTAAACTGTCCCATGTCCCAGCCCCCTAACCCACACACCAGGCCTTGTTACCACATAGCCTGCCATTATACACCCCCTGTTGTTAGTCACTAACAGTCCCCATTAACAACTATTCACCCTCCCAGCCTGATCGTTAGCAACTCCTTTGTCTGTCCAACTGTCTTTCTCTCTCTTTGCGCTCTATCCTATAGCTTACTCCCTACCCCACCCACCTCCCTATTTTCTGCATATAACTGACGTTTTCCCAGCCACCATCAGTTCTGAGGAAGGGTCACCAGACCTGAAACGTTAACTCTGTTTTTTCCTTCACAGGTGCTGCCAGATCTACTGAGCTTCTCCAGCAACTTTGTTTTTGTCCTGATTTACAGCATCCACAGTTTTTTCGGTTTTTACAAAAATAGAAAATGCTGGAGACATCAGCAGATCTGGCAGCACCTGTGGAGTAAAGAAACAAAGTTAGCATTTCGAGCCCTGTGTGACTCTTCGGAACCGCGCAGCATCCCAGCCCCTGGCAGGACAGATAAATTGTAACAATGCCGAGAAAAAACTTGAACTGTGGAAGGCAAATGAGGTGAGTGGAAACCGTCAGCTATGTGGATCGAAGGGAGCAGTCCAGAATGCTGCCTAACTGAATGATGCTGGCTTCCAGTGAGAGCTGAATGTCTGGAATGGGACAGCACTACTGCTCGAAGGACCTCCCTGCAGATTATCAAGGGGAAGTTGTAGAAGTGAAGCTACAATGTGCAGGCTACTTCCAGACAGGCGATGAGGACTTCTGTGGCAAGTGGAATTCAATACAGAAAGGCGTGAGGGGATGTACTTAGGCAGGATAAACAAGACAAGAGGATACATAATGAAGAGTAGAACCCTGGAAAGCATCGAGGACCAGAGGGACTTCAGTGTGTATGTCCGCTGGTGCATTAACATAGGTAGCTAAAGTGGTTAAGAAGGCATATGGGTTAGAGTTTAAGAACAGGAAGGTGATGCTGGAATTGTATAAAACTTCGGTTAGGGCACAGCTAAGGTATTGTGTGCAGTTCTGGAATCCACATTATAGGAGAGATGTGATTGTGCTGAAGAGGGCAGAAAGGAGATTTATCAGGATATTACCTGGACTGGAGAGTTTTGGTTATAAAGAGAGATTACATGGACTGGGGTTGTCTTCCTTGGAGCCTCACTGCCTATGAGAGTGGTGAGGCAGAAACACTCATAACATTTAAGATGTATTTATATGTGCACTTGAAAGGCATCCAAGGTTATGGGCCAAGTGCTGGAAAATGGGATGAGAATAGTTGTGTGGCTGTTTTTGATCTGTGCAAGCTTGATGGGCCAAAGGGCCTTTTTCTATGCGCAGACCTTTATGACTCTATGACAGCAGCATGATAAACTGTAATCCACTTGTCAAGTTAAGAGTTCCACCTTTAGTGAATTGCTGCTTACCACATACTCACATCAAAACAACTGTTCCAGCCTTATTGAAGCAGCTGAACAAAAATTTGCTTTGCTTTCTAGTGACATTCACCACTTTTATAAGGGGCCCATTGAAATAAACCAAGAAAGTTTGCTCATCATTGAACTGGTGGATTATACCATTCCTAGTTACATTATAGTTGGCTTGTTAATCTGGGATGTAATTCTTACTTTGGAAATGCGTTTCACCAAGAAATATGAGCAGTGCTGTGTTAGAATCTCAGATGAGCCCTGATTTCTTAATTCTCTTGTAGCGTGTGGGCATTGCTGGCTGGTCAGCATTTTTTGCCCATCCCCAGTTGCCCTTGAGAAGGAGCTGGTGAGCTGCCTTCTTGAACCATTGTAGTTCACATCCATGTCAACATAGACCCACCCATGCCCTTAGGGAGGGATCTTGACCCAGTGACAGTGAAGGAACAGTGATATATTTCCAGCTTGGAGGGGAACGTGCAGGTGGTGATGTTTTCATGTATCTGTTGCCTTTGTCCTTCGAGATGAAAGTGATTGTGGGCTTGGGAGGTGCTGTCTAAGGACCTTTGATGGATTTCTGTAGTCTATCTTGTAGATAGAACATATTACTGCTACTGACATCGGTGGTGGAGGGAAAGGATGCTTATGGATGTGGTGCCAATTAAGCAGGCTGCTTTGTCCTGCATGGTGTCAAGCTTCTTGAGTGTTCTTTGAGCTGCACTCATCCAGGAAGGTGGACAGTATTCCATCACAGTCCTGACTTGTGCTTTGTAGATAGTGGACAGAGTTTGAGGAGTCAGGAGATGAGTTATTCACTACAGTATTCCTAGCCTATGACCTGCTCTTGTAGATACTGTATTTATATGACTAGTCCGGTTGGGTTTCTTACCAATGATAACTCCCAGAATGTCAATAGTAGGGGATTCAGTGATGGTAACACAATTGAATATCAAAGGGCTGTGGTTAGATTGTCTCTTATTGAAAATGGTCATTGACATGCACTTTTGTGGCATGAATGTTACTTGCCACTTTTCAGCCCAAGCCTGGATATTGTCCAGGACTTGTTGCGTTTGAACATGGACTGCTTCAGTATCTGAGGAATCACGAATGGTGCTGAACATTATGCAATCATGGTGAACATATGCACTTCTGACATTATGGAGGGAAGGCATTGATGAAGCAGCTGAAGATGGCTGGACCTAGTTCACTACCTTGAGGAATTGTTGCAGAGATGTTCTAGAGCTGAGATATCTGACCTCCAACAAACACAGTAATCTTCCTATGTGCCAGGTGTGACTCTAACCTGTGGAGAGATTGCCCCTTTGATTCCACTTTTGCTAGGACTCCTTGATGCCACACTTGGTCAAATGTGGCCTTGATGTTGAGGCCTGTCACTCTTAACTTACCTCTGGAATTCAGCTCTTTTGTTTGTATTTTAAGCAAGGCTGCAATGAGGTCAGGAGCTGAATGGCTGTGGAGGAATGTAAATGGGCATCACTGAGCAGGTTATTGCTGAATAGGTGCTGCTTGATAGCACTGTTGATGACACCTTCCATCACGTTACTGATGATTGAGGTTAAACTGATGAGGTGGTAATTGTCTGGGTTGGATTTGTTCTGCCTTTTATGTAAGAACATACCTGGGTAACTTTTCACATTGTCGGGTAGATGCCAGTGTTGTAACTGTACTGGAAGAGCTTGGCTATGCGAGTGACAAGTTCTGGAGCACAACTTTCAGCAGTATTATCAGAATGTTGTAGGGGCTCTTTCCCTTTGCAGTATCCAGTGCCTCCAACCACTTCTTGATCCTATGTGAAGTGAATTGAATTGGCAGAAGACTGACATCTGTGATGCTGGGGACCACTGGAGGAGGCCAAGATGGATCATCACTTGGCACTTCTGGCTAAAGATTGCACTGACGTACTGGGCTCTCCCATCATTGAAGATGGAGATATTTGTGAAGCCTCTTCCTTGAGTGAGTTGTTTAATTGTCCACCATCATTCACGACTGCAGAGCTTATATATCCATCGGTTGTGGGATCACTTAGCTCTGTCTAAGCTCTTAGCTCTTGGTGCTTATGCTATGCGGCATGCAAGTGGTCCTGTTTGGTAGCTTCACCAGGCTTACACCTTACTTTTAGGTATGCCTGGTGCTGCTGCTGGCATGCTGTCCTGCACTCTGCATTGAACCAGAGTTGATCTCTTGGCATGATGGCAATGGTTGAGTGGGAATGTGGCAGGCCATGAGGTTGCAAAATGTGTTGGAATACAATTCTGCTGCTGTTGATGGCTCACAGTGCTTGGTGGATGCCCAGTCTTGAGTTGCTACATCTCTTCAAAGTCTTTCCCATTTAGCACGGTGATTATGGCACACCACAGGGTGGAACGCATTCTCAATATGAAGGTTGGACTTTGTCTCCACAAGGACTGGATGATTATTTGGATAAAAATAACATGCTAAGGTATGATGAAAAAGCAGAAGATTGATGCTAGGTGATGATGCCTATTTGGAGAGCTGGTACAAGCATGTTGGGCTGAATGTCTTCCTTCTGTGCCCGAAGACTTATATGATTGGGTACCTGTTCCAGTAAGCAGTGGCAATGGTAGCACAGGGAGAGATAGAGGAGGGAGTGATAGAACCAGTCTGGCCCAGGAATAGGTGGGAACACTGCAACCTTGATTCCATGTCAGCAGCTATGTGGCTCTTTCCTCTCTACGTCCTGGGACAAGACCCGGGAGTAAGGCCCCCTGTCAGTGTTAGCGAGTGGAGAATGGTTCCCAACAGAGACAATAAAGAAGAGGTTTCCATTTCTGGGGAACATCAATGAGGATTCTGTGACAGAGAAAACCTTGAGAGGTGGGTGGACAGCATTCACAAACAACTAGTGGAGAACAAATGCTTCCAAAATGAGGATTGTCTATTATTACTTTCTATACTGCAACTGCACAGTCAGCTTTTATAAACTCTGACTAAAAATATTAGGAAGATTGGACTGGCAGACAAAACTCAAACCAAAACTCTCTAACACAATCATTTCAGACATGTATTGTGGTTATCGAAGAAGAAACGTTTGCTCTGATATGGGAAATAAGTTAATTCATGCTTTTGGAAAATCAGTTGCATGGTCTGACAAAAATTGCACCAATCATGGTGGAGAGAAACCATGTGGATATTTTCTGTGTATTGCATTAGATTCTGATCGTCCAGCCAGGAGAGTCAAAATATACCTACACTATGGAGAATCTGTGGAAATATCAGGATAATGTCAGGGATACAGTTACCCACCTGAGCCAGACACACAATGGTGCAGTCACACGTGCAGGAAGGATTCAATCAGACATCCAGCTGCTGACACACCTGTAAGTTTACAAGGGGTCACAGGAATTGGATTCTGGTGGTGTTGCTGCTTTTTTTTATCACATCCAACTGCATCTCCCCTTCATATTGCACTTTCACCACAGTAAACCCTCCTACCGAGAGTTATCAAACAAAACTGCAGAGCCACAAATGAAGAAATGAGGGCAGAAGGGAAAAAAAGCCTGCTTAAAAAAGTAAATTTTTAGGGATCTTAAGAGGGGTTGGTGGGGAGGTGGTGCAGAGAGGTGGAGTGTTCAGGAACAGAATTAAACAGCAAGGGACTCCAGCAGCTGGAAGTACAGCTACCAATTGTGGAGCAAACAAAATATCGGTTATGCAAAATGTAGGCATTAAAGAGGGTAGATATCTTGGGTCTGGGGCTAAAGGAATTGAAAACAATGGTAAGAATATTGAATTTGAGATGAGGTTGGGAGCTCTAGAGAACATTGCATGCTATCTGAATAGGATTTGTTCTGTGTTAGGACATGGCCGAAGAGTTTTGGATGAGCTCAAGATTGTGGAGTTGCCTTATGAGGACAGGCTAGACAGGCCTGGCCTGTATCTTCCGTACTTTAGAAGAGTGACAGGTGGCTTAATTGAGTCATGTAATATCCTGACGGGACTTGACCGAGTGGATATAAAAAGGTTATTTCTTCTAGAACTAGAGGGGGTCACGGTTTGAAAACAATGAGTAATCCACTTAAGGAAAAATAAATTCTTGTAAAGGGTGCATGTCTTTGGAATACCATTCCTCAAATTTAATCTTTAGATATTTTTAAGGCACAGAATGGAAACAGACCCTTTGGTCCAACTCATCCATGCCAACCAAGTTTCCCAAACTAAACTAGTTCCATTTGCCTGTGTTTGGCCCATATCCCTTTAAACCTTTCTTATTCATATCAAAATGTCTTTTAAATATTCTAACTGTACCTGCATCTACCACTTCCTCTGGCAGTTCATTCCAAATATGAACCATCCTCTATGTGTAAAAGTTGCCCTTCATGTCCCTTTTCTCCTCTCACCTTAAAATTATGCGTAGTTTTGAACTCCCCTGCCCCGGGGAAAAGGCCCTTGCTATTCACCTTGTCTATGCCTCTCACGATTTTATAAAACTTTAAAAGGTTACCCTCAACTTCCTACACTCCGGTGAAATAAGTCCCAGCCCACCAGTCCTGATAACATATTTGTAAATCTTTTCTGCACACTTTCTAATTTATAAATATCCTTTCTCAAGTGGCCTCACCAACATCCTGTACAACCTCAACACGATGTCCCAACTCTTATACTTAATGGTCTGAGCAATGAAGGCAAGCATGCCAAACACTTTCTTTACCACCCTATCTACTTATGATGTAATTTTCAAGGAGCTATGTACCTGAACCCTTAGGTCTCTCTGTTCGACAACACTCCCCAGGGCCCTACCATTAACTGTGTAGATCTTGCCCTTGTTCGTCTTACCAAAATGCAACACCTCACATTTATCTAAATTAAACTCCATCTGTCACTCCTCAGCCCATTGGCTCAATTAGATCAAGATCCCTTTGTAATCTTAGACAACCTTCTTCACTGTCTACTGCACCATCAATTTTGGTGTCATCTGCAAACTTACTAACGAAGCCTCCTGCATTCTCATCCAAATCATTTATATAAATGACAAACAGTAGTGTACCTAGCACTGATCCCTGTGGAACACTGCTGGTCACAGGCCTCGAGAATGAAAAAGCAACCCTCCATGACTATCTTCTGTGTCTTACCATCAAGCTATTTTGTATCCAATTGACAAGCTGTCCTAGAATCTCATGTGATCTAACTTTACTAAGCAGTCTACCATGCAGAACCTTGTCAAAGGCCTCATTAAAGCCCATGTAGACAATGTCTACCTCTCTGCCCTCATCTATTTTCTTGGCCACAGCCTCAAAAATCTCAATCAAGTTTGTCAGACACAATTTCCCATGCACAAAGATATGCTATCCCTAATCAGTCCTTGCCTCTGCAAATGTGTGTAAATCCTGTCTCTCAGAATCTCCACCAACAACTTACCTACCACTGATGTCACTCACAAGTCTATAGTTCCCATGCTTCTCCTTGCAGCCTCTCTTAAAGAAAGGCACAACATTAGCCACCCTCTAGTCTTCTGGCACCTCACATGTGGCTGTAGATAATACAAATATCTCTGCTATAGGCCCTGCAATTTCTTCTCTAGCTTCCTAAATTATCCTGAGATACAGTTGATCAGGTCCTGGACATTATTTATCTTCATGCTTTTTAGACCTCCAGAACCTCCTCTTCTGTAATATTGGCTGTTTTCAAGACATCAATATTTATTTCTTTGTGTTCTCCAGCTTCCATGTCTTTCTCAACAGTAAATACTGACACAAAATATTCGTTTAGTATCTCTCCCATCTCCTGTGGTTCCACACACAGACAATGCCCTTAATGTTCTTGTAGAATTCTTTGGATTATCCTTAATCTTATCTGCCAAAGCTATATCATATTCCCTTTTTGCCCTCCTGATTTCCCTCTTAAGAATGCCCCCTACTCTCCTTATATTCTTCAAGAGATTCTCTTGATCCCAGTTGTTTATACCTGACATATGCCTCTTGACCACAGCCTCAATTCTCTAGTCATCATTGTTAACTGCTCCAAACAACCTTACCCTTCACTCAAACAGGAACATACTGCCTCCCAAGAAAATTTTCTTGAACATATTTAACAAATTCCTCCCCATCCAATACCTTACAATATGGCAGTCCTAGGCAAGGTTTAGAAAGTTAAAATCCCCTACTATTATAACCCTATTGAGCTGCCAGTCCTGTCACTCCCTCAGACATGTTTCTGTAATTGTTATGATATCACAGTCCCATGTTCCCATACATGCCGAGGTCATCCGCCTTACCTGTCAGATCTCTTGCATTGAAATAAATGCAGTTTAATTCTTCAGAGCTACCATGTTCTCTTGTCTCCTTGTCTAATTAACTTGCTCTCTTTAACTTCCAAACCATCCTCAGATTTCTCTCTATTCTCACTGCTGCTTAGGATTCTGCACCACCACCACCACCCCAACCCCCACACTAGTTTAAAGGCTCCTGAGTAGCATTAGCAAATCTCCCCACCAGGATACTGGTCCCCCTCCAGTTAAGGTGAAACCTATCCCCTTTAAACAGGTCTCTTCTGCCCCAGAAGATATCTCAGTGATCCAAAAATCTGAATCCCTGCCCATTGCACAATCTCCTCAGCCACTCATTTATCTGCCCTATATCCCTATTCCTTCACTCACTAGCACTTGGCACCAGAAATAATCCAGAGATTACCACCTTTGGCGTCCTGCTTTTTAACTTCCTATGTAACTGCCTATATTCTTTCGGCAAAACCTCATTCCTTTCTCTAGCTATGTCGTTTGTACCAATGTGTACCACAACCTCCGGCTGCTCATTCTCCCCTTTGACAACTTGCTGCAATTGCTCCGAGACGTCCTCGACCCTGACACGAGGGAGGTAACACATCATCCTGAATTCTTGCTCACGGCTGCAGAATTGCCTGTCTGTACCCCTGACTGGAGTGACTCTTATAACAATTGCTCGTTTGGACCTTGACAACCTGCAATTAACAGAAGATTCAAATGTGATACCCAAGACGTGGTTACCACTACTATTTTCCACTTAGAGGCTATCCCCCCAACAGCATCCAAAACGGTATATTTGTTTGAGGGGAATAGGCACAGGAGACTCTTGCACTACCTTCATACCTCTCCTGACAGTCACCCATCTACCTGACTGCACCTGCTGTCTGACTGCCTCTCTAAAGCTACTAATCATCACACTCTGTGCCTCCTGTATGCTTCACAGTGCCTCTCCATATGTAAACAGATTCTTGATTATCATGGGGGTGAAAGATTGTTGGGCTATGCGGGAATGTGGCGTTGAGGTTAAAATCAGATCAATCATGATGTTATTGAATAGTAGGACAGGATCGAAGAGCTGAGTGGCCTGTTTTAATTCTATGTTCTTATGTATGAGTGTGGGAGGTTGGTCAGGACTGCATTGAGATGTTCCAGTCTAAAGGTCGAGTGTGGGAGGCCAGCCAAGTGTTTATTGGGCTAGTCCAGTCTAGAGGGGACAAGGGGGTCCAGTGTAGAAGATCAACCAGGAGTTCATTGGGATAGTTCAGTCTGGAGGGAACAAAAGCAAAGAGAGAGATTTTAAGCAATAAATGAACTGAGGTAAGGGTGGAGTTGTCAGAGAAGTGGGAAGAAGTGATATTTATAATGGCGTGAATATTAGTCAACAACTCATCTGTAGGTCACTATTGAATCAAGGCTGGTTTAGTATCTCACCACTTGGCAGGGAGAAGGATGGAGACAGTTACTCAGGAATGAAATTTGGAGCAAGGATGATAATCAGTGGCTTCAACCTGCCCCAGTATTTAATTGGAGGAAATTTTTGCCACTTGATTACGAGAAGTGGGATGGGCGGTGTGAGAGGAGGTGGTGTTGTCAACATGCGTGAAACCTGACACCTTCAGATGTCTTTGAGGGGAAGCATGTGGATGAGAAATAAGAGGGGACCAATGTCACATCCTCATGGACACATGAGGTAATTGTGCAGAAACAGGAAGAGAACTCATTGCAGATGACAGTCTGGTTGCGATTTAATCTATAAACAAGGAACCAGAGAGTGCTGCTGAACCCTGCTGGACAACAGGAGTTGCAGAAGGATGGTGTGGTAAACTGTATCAAAAACCACAGACAGACTGAGAAGGACATGGAGGGATAGTTCACCTTCCTCACCATCACAGTCATTTGGGACTTTATTCGAGTTTGCTGTTGGGAACGGGCAGACAGCTCAACTGAGGTTGGGAATGGATTTGAGAGGTGACAAAATACTCAGATTTTGGATAGGGAAGGGAGGTTAGAGATTGAACAGGAGGCTTGCAAGGACTTTGGAGACAAGCACTGTTTTCTTGAGGAGACCAGTGATGTCAGCAGATTTGAAGGAAAGTGGGACAGTACTTGATGAGACAGAACAATTAATGTCACCTAACGTGGAGAGTTTGTGTGTGTGTGTGCATGTGTGTGTGCATATGTGTGTGTGTGTGTGTGTGTGTTGGGGTGGGGGGGCGGCAGGGGGTTTCAAGAACAAGATGGTGTCAGGGCAGGCACAGGAGAGAGCAGACAGAAGCGAGTTCATGACTCAGACAAGGGAAAACTTTAGAGACAGTTTGACCCAGTGGGGACTGGAAGTAAGGGAAAAAGCAGATAGCAGTTGCTTCCCAGGATTGGGAAGGCAGTATCATCTCAATCTTAGTGACAAAGAATCTCCACGAGTTCCCCTCGCTTGTTGTCGAAGGGGAAGTTGGAGCAAAAACGGAGAGGGAGAGCCCCTTAAAAGGAACTAATTTATGGTACAGATATTACAATGATTCAACATACCGTACTTAACATCAAAGTACTTTATTTGACTTCTAGGCAGAATTCTAACACCTATAACTGGACTGGAGTTTATTAACATCAGTAGAAACAGAACCAAACAAACACCGTTCATTCCAGGAAGTGACCATCAGCAAAATCCCATCACTGTAGCTTCAGGTGAATTCGCCGGTGACTCAGCAGGTGCGATGATGTAGTAAATCTCTTCCCACATTCGGAGCAATTGAACGGCTTCTCTCCAGTGTGAACTCGCTGGTGAGTCAGCAGGTCAGATGATTGAGTGAATCCCTTCCCACACTCAGAGCAAGTAAATGGTCTCTCCCTAGTGTGAACTCGCTGGTGTGTCAGGAGCTGAGATGACTGACTGAATCCCTTTCCGCACTCAGAGCAGATGAACGGTCTCTCTCCAGTGTGAATTCGCTGGTGTTTAGTCAGGTCAAATGACAGCCAGAATCCAGTCCCACAGTGACAGCACCTGAAGGGTCTCTCATCAGTGTGAACACGTTGATGGGACATCAGCTCCCCAGAGCTTTTATAGCATTTCCCGCAGTCTGAGCATTTATAAGGTCTCTCTCCAGTGTGAACTCTCTCATGTCTCAGCACGTGGGATAACTGAGTGAACCCCTTCCCACACATGGAGCAGATGAATGGCCTCTCCCCAGTGTGAATTCGCTGATGCACTGTGAGTTGAGATGATTGCCTGAACCCAGTCCCACAGTGAAAGCACCTGAAGGGTCTCTCATTGGTGTGAACCCGTTGATGAAACATCAGATCTCCAGAGCGTTTGTAACATTTTTCACAGTCTGTGCATTTGAATGGTCTTTCTCCAGTGTGAACCCGCTGGTGTGTCAGCAGACTGGATGACTGAGTGAATCCTTTCCCACAGACAGAGCAAGTTAAAGGCTTCTCCCTTGTGTGAGTATATTGATGAGTATCCACCTCAGATTGGTAAGTGAATTCCTCCTCACTGACACCACATTTCAACAGTTGCTCCTCAGTGTGACTGCATTGGTGAACAGTGCTATTTTCTTCCATGTTCAAAAATCCTGTGAAATTGACAAAACAGAAAGAAAAAGTGAGTGAGTACCCACCAAAATACAAAGGCAGGTTGTGAAGTGGAGCTGAATGAATCTGATCGTTTGTGGGACTGGCTCCAGGAAAAATTCACATGTAAGCTGCTGAATTGTCAGAAACTGTGTCACTCTTGCCCTTTAGGAAAGAAAATCTGCCACTTGGTCTGGATCTACACAAGCCTCTGACCTTTATGGGACGGGAGACGGAGTGAAGGAGTGAGCTGGGAGAAGCAGGGGTGAAGGAGACAAAGTTTATCTTTCTACAATTTGACCAGAAATTCAAAAGAATCTCCCACATTGTCAACCTCCACCAATGAGAAGGATAAAGGTGACAGGTGAACGTGAACATTATCAGCTCCAATTCGCACACAGTCCTGACAGTCCTCCAGTCTAGATCATCAGAAATTTCCCCCTTTAAATATTGGGAGGATCAAAGTGATTGTCTCAGTCTCAGCTATAAACTCTACTTTCTAGCCACCAACTCCATCCCACTCCCTTGTAATTGTCTGAGGCTGAACTAGACTGTTCTCAGCATTGTGAAATATTTCACCCTGTGATGCCCCCATCATCACCAAAATGCCAATTTCCACCTCAGTGACATCACCTGACTCCAACCTCATCTAAGCTATCAGTTCTGAGGAAGAGTCACCAGACCCGAAATGTTAACTCTGTTTTTTCCTTCACAGATGCTGCCAGACCTGCTGAGCTTTTCCAGCAACTTTGTTTTTGTTTCATCTAAGCTCATCTGCTGCTGAAACTCTCTTCTATTCCCTTGTTAGCTCAACACTTAATTCAACATATTCCTGGCTGGCCTCCAACATTCAACTTCCCAGTCATTTAAAACTCTGCTGCCAATGTGCTTCCTCTCCCATAGTCTTGTTCACCCATCATTGTCTGTGCTCATTGACCTATAAAGGCTCCCATTTGCAAAGCATGGACATATTTAAAATTTTCACTCTGGTTTTCCACCTTGGCTGTGATCCTTCCTAATCTCTTCCAGCCCTACAACCCATTGAGATCTCTGCACTCACGGAATTCCAGTTTCTTAGGCATTCCATAACCTAATCTCTCCATTATAGGTGGTTGTTCTTTCAGTTCACTGGGTCCAAGCTCTGGAATTCCCTCCTAAACCATTCCATCTCACTTTCCTTTTAAGGTACTAATTGAAAAATATCTTTTTGACCAAATATTTAGACTTCTGCCTTAAAACAACTTTATGTGGCTTGATGTCAAACGCTGCTTTGTAAAAATTTCCTGTGAAATGCCTTGGGACATTATATTTCTTTAAAAGTGTTGTGACCTGGACATGCACCATAAGACATAAGACCAGAAATTAAGCCAATCAGCCATTCGAGTCTGCTCTGCCATTCAATCATGACTGATAAGTTTCTCAACCCCATTCTCCCACTTTCTCCCCTTGATCCCCTTGACAATCAAGAACCTATCTATTTCTGTCTTAAACGTACTCAATGACCTGGCCTCCACAGCCTTCTGTGGCAGTGAATTCCATAGATTCACCACTCTTTGGCTGAAGAAGTTTCTCCTTATCTCCATTCTAAAAGGTCTTCCCTTTACTCTAAGGCTGTGCCCTCGGGTCCTAGTCTCTCCTACCAATGGAAACATCATCCTACCATCTACTCTATTGAGGCCTTTCAGTATTCTGTAAGTTTCAATTAGATCCCTCCTCATCCTTCTAAACTCCATCGAGTATAGACCCAGAGTCCTCAAATGCTTCTCATATGTTAAGTTTTTCATTCCTGGGACCATTCTGGTGAACCTCCTCTGAACCTGTTCCAGGGCCAGTACATATTTCCTGAGATATGGGGCCCAAAACTGCGCACAAAACTCCAAATGTGGCCTGACCAGAGCCTTATAGAGCCTCAGAAGTATGTCCCTGCTTTTATACTCAAGTCCTCTCAAAATAAATGCCAAAGTTGCACTTGCCTTCCTAACTACTGACTTAACCTGCAAGTTTACCTTGAGAGAATCCTGGACTAGAACTCCCAAGTCTCTTTGTACTTCAGACTTCTAATTTTCTTCCCATTTAGAAAATAGTCCATGCTTCTATTCTTCTTACCAAAGTGCATGACCTCAAACTTTTCCACGTTGTACTCCATCTGCCACATCTTTGCCCACTCTCCTAACCTGTCCAAATCTTTCTGCAGCCTCCCCGCATCCTCAATACTACCTGTCCCTCTATCTATCTTTGTATCATCTGCAAACTTAGCCAGAATGCCTTCAGTTCCTTCATCTAGATCATTAATGTATAAAGTAAAAAGTTGTGTTCCCAACACTGACCCTTGTGGAACACCACTTGTCACTGGCTGCCATCCTGAGAAAGACCCTTTTATCCCCACTCTCTGCTTTCTGCCAGTCAATCTTCTATCCGTGCTAGTACCTTGCCACTAACACCATGGGCCCTTCTCTTACTCAGCAGCCTCCAGTACGGCACCTTGTCAAAGGCCTTCTTGATGTCCAAGTAGTGACTCTCCTTGGTCTAACCTGCTTGTTACTTCCTCAAAGAATTCTAACAGATTTGTCAGGCATGACCTCCCCTTGATGAAGCCCTGCTAACTTTGCCCTATTTTACCATGCACTTCCAAGTATTCAGAAATCTCATCCTTCACAATGGGCTCTAAAATCTTACCCACAACTGAGGTTAGTCTAATTGGCCTGTAATTTTCAGCCTTTTGCCTTTCTCCCTTTTTAAACAGGAGTGGCATGTTAATAATTTTCCAGTCCTCTGGGACCCTCCCTGACTCTAGCAATTCCTGAAAGATCACCACTAACGCCTCCACTATCTCTTCAGCTACCTCCTTAAGAACTCTGGGGTGTAGTCCATCTGGTCCTGGTGGTTTATCCACCTTCAGGCCATTCTGTTTTTCAAGTACCTTCTCCTTGGTGATGGCCACCATTCTCAGCTCTGCCCCCTGACTCTCAAATTTTTGGGATATTACTTGTGTCTTCCACTGTGATGACTGACGCAAAGTAATTATTCAGTACCTCAGCAATTTCCTTGTCCCCCACTACTATCTCTCCAGCATCATTTTCCAGCGGTCCAATGTCCACTTTTGCCTCTCTTTTCCCCTTTATATATCTAAAGAAACTCTTACAGTCCTCCCTTATATTACTGGCTAGCTTAGCCTTATATTTAATCTTCCCCCTCCTTATTTCTTTTTTGTGGGCCTCTGCTGGTCTTTGTAAGCTTCCCAATCATCTGGTTTTCTACTGCCCTTCGCCACATTATATGCTTTCTCTTTTGATTTTATGTTATCCCTGACTTCACTAGTCAGCCATGGTTGCCTCATTGTCCCTGTACCAAGTTTCTTTTTCCTAGGGGTGAATTTTTGCTGTGTCTCCTGAATTACTCCCAGAAACTCCTGTCATTGCTGTTCCACTGTGTTTCCTGCTAGGCTCCTCTCCCAGTCAATGCTGCCCAGCCCTCCCTCATGCCTCTGAAGTTGCCTTTGTTCAGCTATAATACCATTACCTCTGATTCTATCTTCTCCCTCTCAAATTGCAGAGTAAATTCAATCATATTATGATCACTGCCTCCTAAGGGTTCCTTCACCTTAAGCTCCCTTATCAAGTCTGCCTCATTGCACAGCACTAAATCCAGTATTGCCTGTTCCCTAGTGGGCTCTACCACAAGCTGCTCTAAAAAGCCATCTCGTAGACATTCCACAAATTCCTTTTCTTGCAATCCTCTACCAACCTAATTTTCCCAGTCCACCTGTATATTGAAATCCCTCATGTTCACCATCACTTTGCCTTTCTTACATACCTTTTCTATCTCCCCGGTGTATCTTGTGCCCAGTTTGGAGGCCTGTACATAATTCCAAGTATATGAGCAGAAAGGCTGACGTTTCGGGCCTAGACCCTTCATCAGAAAAGGGGGAGGGGAAGCGGGTTCTGAAATAAATAGGGAGAGAGTGGGAGGCGGATAGAAGATGGATAGAGGAGAGGATAGGTGGAGAGGAAACAAACAGGTCGAAGAGGCGAAGATGGAGCCAGTAAAGGTGAGTGTAGGTGGGGAGTTAGGGAGGGGATAGGTCAGTCCAGGGAGGACGGACAGGTCAAGGGGGCGGGATGAGGTTAGTCGGTAGGAGATGGGGGTGTGGCTTGAGGTGGGAGGAGGGGATAGGTGGGAGGAAGAACAGGTTAGGGAGGCGGGGACGAGCTGGACTGGTTTTGGGATGCGGTAGGGGGAGGGGAGATTTTGAAGCTTGTGAAATCTGACAGCTGACGCCGACGTCGCTCCGCCCACAACCTCCACAGCCAGCAGCTCCAGAGGGGACACTAGCACCCAGCCCTGCCGAGTCTTCACCATCTCCCCAGACCTCCCCCTAACTGAGGATGAACGGTCAGTCCTCAGCAAAGGGCTCACCTTCGTCCCCCTCCACCCACAGATCAATGAATACCGCTCACGCTTGGACATAGAGCAGTTTTTCCGCCGCCTCCGCCTCCACGCTTACTTCTTCAACCGTGAACCTAACCCTCCCTCTACTGACCCCTTCTCCCTCTTCCAACACACCCCCTCCTCCTGGACACCACCCCAAGGCCTCCTAACCTCCCTCAACCTCTTCATCTCCAACTGCCGTTGAGACATCAATCGCCTCGACCTCTCCACCCCTCTCACCCACTCCAACCTCTCCCCCGCAGAACGTGCAGCCCTCCGCTCCCTCCACTCCAATCCCAACCTCACCACAAAACCCGCGGACAAGGGAGGCGCAGTTGTAGTATGGCGCACTGACCTCTACATCGCCGAGGCCAGACGCCAACTCTCCGACACCTCCTCCTACCGTCCCCTTGATCATGATCCCACCCCTGAGCACCAAACCATCATCTCCCAAATCATCCACAACCTCATCACCTCAGGTGACTTCCCACCCACGGCCTCCAACCTCATCGTTCCCCAACCCCGCACTGCCCCACACTATCTCCTTCCCAAAATCCACAAACCTGAATGCCCTGGTCGACTCATTGTCTCCGCCTGCTCCTGTCCCACCGAACTGATCTCCAACTATCTGGACTCCATTTTCTCCCCCTTGGTCCAGGAACTCCCTACCTATGTCCGTGACACCACCCACGCCCTCCACCTCCTCTAGAACTTCCAATTCCCCGGTCCCCAAAACCTCGTCCAGTCCCTCTACGCCTGCATTCCCCATGCAGATGGCCTAAAGGCCCTCCGCTTCTTCCTGTCCCGCAGGCCCAACCAGTCCCCCTCCACTGACACCCTCATCCGCTGAGCCGAACTCGTCCTCACCCTCAACAACTTCTCTTTCAATTCCTCCCACTTCCTACAGACAAAGGGGGTGGCATGGCTACCCGCATGGGCCCAAGCTACGCCTGCCTCTTTGTAGGTTACGTGGAACAATCCCTCTTCCGTACCTACACCGGCCCTAAACCCCACCTCTTCCTCCATTACATTGATGACTGTATCGGCGCCGCCTTGTGCTCCCACGAGGAGCTCGAACAGTTCATCCACTTCACTAACACCTTCCACCCCAACCTTAAGTTTACCTGGACCATCTCTAACACCACTCTCCCCTTCCTGGACCTCTCTGTCTTCATATTGGGCAACCACCTAGAAACCGATATTCATTTCTAGCCCACTGACTCCCACAGCTACCTAGAATACTCCTCCTCCCACCCACCTTCCTGCAAAAATGCTATCCCCTATTCCCAATTCGTTCACCTCCGCCGCATCTGCTCCCAGGATGAGGCATTCCACTCCCGTACATCTCAGTTGTCCTCGTTTTTCAAGGACCGTAACTTCCCCCCCTCAGTGGTCGAGAACGCCCTCAACCGTGTTTCCCACATCTCCCGCAACTCATCCCTCACACCCCGTCCACGCAATAAGAGCCAAAAAAGAATCCCCCTCGTCCTCACGTACCACCCCACCAACCTCCGGATCCAATGCATCATCCTCCGACACTTCCGCCATCTGCAATCCAACCCCACCACCAAAGGCATCTTTCCCTCCCCACCCTTATCTGCTTTCCGGAGGGACCACTCTCTCCGTGACTCCCTTGTCCGCTCCACACTCCCCTCCAGCCCCACCACACCCGGCACTTTTCCCTGCAACCGCAGGAAGTGCGACACCTGCCCCCATACCTCCTCCCTCACCCCTATCATAGGCCCCAAGAAGACTTTCCACATCAAGCAGATGTTCACCGCTGTACCCGGTGTGGCTTCCTCTACATCGGGGAAACCAAGCGGAGGCTCGGGGACCGCTTTGCAGAACACCTACGCTCGGTTCGCAATAAACAACTGCACCTCCCAGTCGCGAACCATTTCAACTCCCCCTCCCGTTCCTCAGACGACATGTCCATCCTGGGCCTCCTGCAGTGCCACAACAATGCCACCCGAAGGTTGCAGGAACAGCAACTCATATTCCGCTTGGGAACCCTGCAGCCCAATGGTATCAATGTGGATTTCACAAGCTTCAGAATCTCCCCTCCCTCTACCGCATCCCAAAACCAGTCCAGCTCATCCCCGCCTCCCTAACCTGTTCTTCCTCCCACCTATCCCCTCCTCCCACCTCAAGCCGCACCCCCATCTCCTACCGACTAACCTCATCCCGCCCCCTTGACCTGTCCGTCCTCCCTGGACTGACCTATCCCCTCCCTAACTCCCCACCTCCACTCACCTTTACTGGCTCCATCCCCGCCTCTTCGACCTGTTTGTTTCCTCTCCATCTATCCTATCCTCTATCCATCTTCTATCCGCCTCCCACTCTCTCCCTATTTATTTCAGAACCCCCTTCCTCTCCCCCTTTTCTGATGAAGGGTCTAGGCCCAAAACTGCTCCTATGATGCTGCTTGGCCTGCTGTGTTCATCCAGCCCTGCACCTTGTTGTCTCGGATTCTCCAGCATCTGCAGTTCCTACTATCCATAATTCCAAGTATGGTTTTTTTACCTCTGCGGTTCCTCAACTCTACGCACACAGATTCTATACCATCTGACCCTAATTCATTTCTTATTATTGATTTAATTTCATTTCATACTAATAAGGCAACCCCACTCCCTCTGCCCACCTGCCTGTCTTTTCGATAAGATGTAAATCCTTGGATATTCAGGTCCTTGCAGCCATGTCTCCATGATACTCACCATGTCATATCTACCAATTTTGATCTGCGCCACAAGCTCATTTACCTTCTTTCTTATACTGTGTGCATTCAGATATAACACCTTCAGTCCTGTATTAACCGTCCCTCTTCTCATTGTCACTTGTTTATCCAGTGTGCTTGAAGTTTGATTCCTAACCCTTTCCAAACACTCTGTCCTATTTGTGTCTGTGCTGGAGACTTCAATAACCTCTCCTGAATTCCCCTTTCCCGTCATTTTTTTCATATTTTTCCACACAGTGGAATCTACTGTTACAGATGTTAACCTGCTGTTTTGTTCCCCACTGGGGCAAGTTTTACCCATCCCTTCCCCCCAACTTATGAGTTTAAAGTCCTGTTGACCAACCTATTTGTCCTTTTCGCTAGAACACTGGTCCCAGCTCGGTTCAGGTGGAGACTGTTCCAGTGGTACAGATCCCTCCTGTTCCAGTACTGATGTCAGTGCCCCATGAAAAGGAACTTCTCTCTCCCACGCCACTCCTTTAGCCACATTTTTACTTCCCTTATTCTTGTGCCAATTTGCATGTGGCTCAGGCAGTAAACTGGAGATTATAACCCTCAAGGACCTGTTCTTTAATTTCGTTCCTAGCTCCCGATAATCCCTGAATAGGTCCCCTTTCCTAGTCTTGCCTATGTTGTTTGTTCTGACGTGGACTGCAATAACTGGATCCTCCCCCTCCCTCTCCCTCTCCCTCTCCCTCTCCAATATCCTTTCAAGCCGGTCAGAGATATCCCTTACCCTGGCACCGAACAGGCAACACACCATGCAGACTCTCGATCCTGCTTACAAAGAATACCGTCTATTCTCCTGATTATACAACTACCACTTCTCTTTTTGCTTCCCCCCTCAAGTGGCCTCCTGTGCCACAGTGCAGTGGTCAGTTGGCTCACCCTCCCTACAGCCCTTTTACTCATCCACACAGGGAGCAAATACCTTGTACCAATTGGACAAGGTCAAGAGCTTGACAACACTTCCTCCACAAACCCCTGTTTGGTAGTGGTGACTGCGCTGATGCAAATCTTCACCCCAACCGCCAATCAGCATCGTCACCGCCCTCTAGAATAAAAATTAGTGTTGTTGACCTAGACATGCACCACTGCTCCTTCACCTTAATGAAATTTATGTAATTTCTTACCCGACAGCAGTGTGGCAGCACCTTCACCACATGGACTGCAGTGACTCAAGAGGGTCAAACATCATCTTCTCCTTGTGTATCTTTGGATAGGCAGTGTCTGCTGGTAACTGCGCAGAGATAAACAAAATTAACATTTCACCAAGTATAGAAAGAATTACAGGGAATAAAAATGCTGCAGCACATTTTCAGGGGATGGGTAGCAAGGGAAACCTCATTTAGATAAGGTTAGCAAAAGTAACAGTGAAATACTAACAGAACTAAAATACATGCATGATTAGAGGCAGGGGAAGTTAGACAGAGGTGACCAGGGAGGGCAAACTTGAAGCATAGCAATGGATCTACAGCAAGGGAGTTACACCAGCCCAGAGCCTTGGAACATCTCTCATAATAGAATCTAGTGACAAAAGGTCTAAACTGAAGGTAAATTGACAAAAAAACTCACATCTGAAGCAATTTTAGTTTTCAATATTTGAATCCTCTGCTGGAGTCTGCAACTGATTATCAAAAGGACAGGAGTCAGAAAAAAAAAGCTCTAAGTTGAAGAAATATTAAGGAGCAATTGTGATGCCACCACACAATTGTCAGCATGTGATAATCTGTCAACCACGTGAACACATAATACATAAGTCTGCACAAGCCAGTGATCACAGCACATTATGACGGATGTGGGGGTCCTTGAAAGGGTGTAGAAGATATTTATCAGGATGTTTTAAAGGACGACAAATTTTAGTGACAAGGTAAGATTCGTGAAACTGGGGTTATCCTCCTTGTAGCAACGGAGACTGAGGGGTGATTTGATAAAAGTGTGCCAGTGTATGACTGATTCAGATAAGATGTACCCATTAGCTTATTGCAACATAATTACAGACAAATTTAAGATATTGGCAACAGGAAGATTGGGAATCCTTTTCTCCCCTTAATGGGAAAAACTTAGAACTCAGTGCTTACAAACAAAGGTGCATTACATCCAGGTCCAGATTAATTAAGTGATGATTAAAGATTAAAGTTTTTTTGTTTCAGTTTGCTGTGTGTTAATCCTCTCCTTCTACTCCCCCTGTAAAAGGATTTTCCAACATTCGTTCCTGTTAGTCCAGGAGACAAATTCATAACACTCTCTCATGTTTCTCCATGCCCAGGATGGACAAACATACATTATAGAATAGAGATAGTAGGAACTGCAGATGCTGGAGAATCCGAGACAACAAGGTGCAGGGCTGGATGAACACAGCAGGCCAAGCAGCATCATAGGAGCAGAGAGGCTGACGTTTCGGGCCTAGACCCTTCATCAGAAAAGCTTTTCTGATG
>NC_063374.1:794873-842605 GCF_021869965.1 Rhincodon typus | reverse complement strand
CATTATAGAATAGATTGTGACTTGGAATCTGGGCCATTACCAAGACCATTTCGTCCCAACCACTCTGTTGCATCATCAAGCTGATGACACCTGCACACTGATCTTAGCTGAACCAAGATAGCAGCTGTTGACCTGGACATGTTTCCACACGTAGGGCTGCAGATGACTCCTGCTTGTTTACAAACACAACATCCAGAGCCCCATGTTTGGGGTTTGAGGTCTACAATGGGTATTTACAAAGCTGAGCCACTTAATCAGTGTCCTAAATGCTGTCCTCCACTTCAACCAGCCTGCAGATGCAACAAACTTTCAAGCTTAGGTTTCTGTCCTAGGCCTGCTGCAGTAGCCCACCTAAGGCCCAATGCAAGCTGGAGGAACAGCACCTCATTTTCTGCCTGTGCACTTTATAGCCTTTAGGACTCAAATGTTGAGTTCAACAACTTCAAACCATGCATTCTCTCCTTTAGTGTGGGTACATACCTTCTCTCAGTATCTTGGGTGCACAAGTTTGCAAGTAGCAGAACTAACTCATTTTCTAAAATTAACACCTACCATTAACACCTAGTTTATATCTCTATCATTTCCAACTGCCAAGAACAGTTCCTTTTGCTCTGCATCCTCACCATCGGTTCTACTTGTCCCTCTTTGTTGACATCTTGAAAAAATTTAATTTCCAGCCCGCAATCAGTGCTACTGGACTTGAAATATTAACTTAGCTTCGCTTTCCACAGATACTACCAGACCTGCTAAGCATCTCCAGCATTCTCTGTCTTTATTTCAGATCTCCAGGAGCCACAATACATAGATTTAATCAACAAAATGTCTATGGCAATCGTTCGTACCACGCATGCTCGAAACACTTCAAGGCATTACGTTTGTTCCAATCCGTAACTATCCGGGCAATTGATGTCAGCTCCGGGCCAATCAGGAAACAGGGGCGGGGCCAGAGGACAAGAGTTGGGGGCCAAGTGGACGTGATTAGCCCTTCAGCCAATCAGTGAGTGGGAGGCGGGGTCAAACAGACTGGAACATGCGCAACGCGGGTCTTGAGATGGCTGTTTTTCATGGGGTGATACGGCGAACGGCGGGAGAGGAAAAGAACTGCCGAGGAATAGCGATACCTCCGATACACCTTATAAAGGTTTTGAAAATCGAGAAAGAACCTATCTCTGCCGAATCTGGCTGAAGCCGTGCTATATTTTTGGGTCCCTCTGTCGCCAAGCGCGGGTTTTTGGTGGCCATCTTGGTCGGGGATCAAGCCGCAGTGGCGCGCATGCGTGACTGTCCTTGGCCGGGAAGTCGGAAGTAAGGATTGCTTTTTGTATTTTCTAATCAACCTGTCCGGCATTGCTACCGCAAGAAATTGAGGGGCCCTTTGCAGAAATATTTGTACCATCTATTGTAGTGATTGGAACGATGTTAGCCAGGCGGATCTCATAGAATATGAGACAAAAAAATTGCAGATGCTGGAATCCAAGGTAGACAAACAGGAGGCTGGAAGAACATAGCAAGGCAGGCACCATCTGGAGGAAAGGAGCAGTTTTCTGAAGAAGGGTCCAACCCGAAACGTCAACTTTCCTGCTCCTCTAATGCTGCCTGGCCTGCTGTGTTCCTCCAGCTCCATACTGTGTTATCTCTGACTCCAGCATCTGCAGTTTTTACTATCTCTGTCGATGTTTTGGGCATTACCCTTCTTCAGGAAGACCCGAAACATTGACTGCTCCTTTCCTCCAGATGCTGCCTGGCTTCCTGTGATTTTCCAGCCTCCTGTTTGTTTCTCATAGAAAATGAGTTCCCTGTTTGCGGCTGTTAACCTGGTGCAATCAGGGAGTCCTGACTGACAGATATAAACAGGAGTGCCAGGGAACTTGCTTACTCTAGAAGCCGGCTCTGAGCTAGCTGGCTCAGTGTCACGTACTATGCATCTGTAAAGCAAGGCTGGCTTGGTGATGGGATACTGGCCTTCATGGAGTTCTTTTGTATATAATTATAGGTGAAGTGCCAAATGGTACTGACAGCCTGGTTTTTGGTACTGAGACTAACAAAGGGCATGCCAGGTTCCGAGTGATCAATTGTGATAGGGGCATGGACAGATGTTTCTGCAGCCTACAGCTCAACATCAGAATGGTGTGTTGCCTCCCTGGTGCTGGGCTCAAGGATGCCTTGGAGAGGGTGCAGAATATTCTCAAAGGAGAGAGTGACCAGCAGGATATCATCGTACACTTTGGTGAAAAGGATGAGATTCTGATGAGAGAGAATATAGGAAATTAGGCAGGAGGTTAAAAAGTAGATCCTTAAGGGTAGTAATACCTGGATTACTCCTGGTGCCACATGCTAGTGAGACTAGGAATAGGAGGCTAGAGCAGATGAATGCATGACTGTGGAGCTGGTGCAGGGGCAAGGATTCACAGTTTTGGATCATTGGAATCTCTTCTGGGGTACAAGTGACCTCTATAAGAAGGACAGGGTTTCACCTGAATTTGAAGAGAAGATTTGCTAGTGCTAGTAAACTAGTGGTGGTGGCGGGCAGAGACGGGACCAAAAGAGATAGTGAGAAAAAAGATATGTCTGAGTGTGGTACTGTTGATTTGGTCCTTTTCTCAATCAGTCAAGGCAGGCAAGAGCAAGGCAGAGAACGAAGTAGGACTGATAAATTAAACATTGTTTATTTCAATGCAAGAAGTAAGGCAGAAGAACTCGGGGCATTGTTGGGAACATGGGACTGATATATCATAGCTATTACAGAAACATGGCTCAGAGATGGACAGGACTGACAGCTTAATGTTCTAGGTATGGATGCTATAGGAAGGATAGAAAAGAGGAGGGGGAGTGAAGTTTTTGGGTTGGGATAACATTACGGCTGTTCTTAGGGGGGATATTCTTGTGAATACGTCTGCTGAAGTTTATTTGGGTGGAATTTTCCCTGGAGCGTCGGAGGCTGAGGGGTGACCTTTATAGAGGTTTATAAAATCATGAGGGGTATGGATAGTGTGAATAGGCAAGGTCTTTTCCCCAGGGTGGGGGAGTCCAAAACTATAGGGCATAGGTTTAAGGTGAGAGGAGAAAGATATAAAAGGGACCTAAGGGCAACTTTTTCATACTGGGGATAGTGCATTTACAGAACGAGCTGCCAGAAGAAGTGGTGGAGATTGGTACAATTACAACATTTAAAAGCCATCTGGTTGGGCTTATGAATAGAATGGTTTAGAGGGATATGGGCCAAATGGGACTAAATTTTTATAGGATTTTGATTGGCATTGGTGAGGTGCTGTATATCTCTAACTCTAAGTGAGAAATAAGAAAGGGATGATCGCTGTACCAGGATTGTACTATAGGCCCCCTCAATAGTCAGTAGGAAATTGAGAAGCAAAGTTGTAAGATTTCAGTTGTAAGAATAATAGTGTTGCAATAGTTAGGGATTTTAACTTTCCAAACATAGACTGGGCTGTCATTGTGTTAAGGGCTTGGATGGTAGGAATTTGAGTGTGTACAAGAAAGATTTCTTATTCAGTATGTGGATGTACCTACTAGAGAAGGAGCAAATCTTGACCTTCTGTTGGAAAAAAGGCAGGGCAAGTCTCTGAGGTGTCAGTGGGCAAACCCTTTGGCCAGATTTAGGCCCATATCCCTCTAAACCCTGCCTATTCATCTGCCCATCCAGATGCCTTTTAAATGTTGTAATTGTACTAGCCTCCACCACCTGCTCTGGCAGCTTGTTCCATACATGCATCACCCTCTGCATGAAAAAGTTACCCTTGGGTCCCTTTTAAATCTTTCCCCGCTCCACTTAAACCCATACCCCTATTTTTGGACTCCCTTACCCTGGGAAAAAGATCTTGGCTATTCACCTTATCTATGCCCCTCAAGATTTTATAAACCTCTGTAAGGTCACCCCTTCAGCCTCCAGTGCTCCAGGGAAAACAGCCCAGCCTGTTCAGCCTTTTCACCATAGCTCAAACCCTCCAAACCTGGCAGCATTCTTGAAAATCATTTCTGAACCCTTTCAAGTTTCACAACATCTTTCAGATAGCAGGGAGACCAGAATTGAATGTTGTATTCCAAAATTGGCCTAATCAATGTCCTGTACAGCCGCAACATGACCTTCCAACTCCTATATTCACTGACTAATAAATGCAAATGTACCAAATGCCTTCTTCACTACCCTGTCTACCTTTGACCTCGCTTTCAAGAATCTATGAACCTGCACTCCAGGTCTTTTTTTGTTCGGCAGCACTCCCCAGAACCTTACCAGTAAGTGTACAAGTCCTGCCCTGATTTGCCTTACCAAAATTCAACACCTTACATTTATCTAAACTCCATCTGCCACTCCTTGGCCCATTTGCCTGTCTGACCAATGTCCAGTTGTACTCTGAGGTAACCTGCTTTGCTGTCCACTACACCACCAATTTTGGTGTCATCTGCATACTTACTAACCATACCTCTTACATTCATATCCAGGTTATTTACATAAATGACAAAAAACAGTGGAGCCTGCAATAATCTTCGTGGCACACTGCTGGTCACAGGCCTCCAGTCCAAAAAGCAACCCTCCACCACCCCACCCTCTGTTTCCTACCTTTGAGCCAATTTTGAATCAAAATGGCTAACTCGCCTTGTATTCCATGTGATCTCACCTTGCTAACCAGCCTAATCTTGGTGAGCACCTTTCTGAATTCCGTACAGACTGGTATGTGGAGTGGCAGATGGAGTTTAATTTAGATAAATATGAGGTATTGCATTTTGGTAAAACAAACAAGGGCAGGACTTGTACAATTAAAAGTAGGGCCCTGGATAGTGTTGTAGAACAGAGACCGAGGGGTTCAGAAACATCTTTCTTTGAAGTTTGCATCACATGTAGACAGGTTGGTTAAGAAGGCATTTAGCACACTTGCTTCACTGCTCAGACCTTTGAGTATAGGAATTGGGTCATCGTGTTGGGTTGTATAGGGTAGTTGGTGAGGCCTCTTCTGGAATACTGTGTCCAGTTCTGGTCACCCTGTTATAGGAAGGATATGATCAAGCTGGAGCGGGGTTCAGAAAAGATATTTAACAGGATATTGTTGGGAATGGAGGGTTTGAGCTATAGGGACTTTTTTCACTGGAGTGTAGGAAGTAGAGCGGTGACCTTATAGAAGTTTATAAAATCGTGAAGGGTATAGTTAAGATGAATGGCATGTGTCTTTTCCCTAGGGTGGAGGATTTCAAGACTAGAGACATATGTTTAAGGTGAGAGGAGAAAGATTTAAAAAAGATGAGAGGCAACTTTTTTTACACAGTGGTTCATGCATGGAATGAACGACCCGAGGAAGTGGTGGATGGGGGTATAGTTACAACATTTGAAAGACATTTGGATAAGTACATGAATAAGAGAGGTTTGGAGGCGTATGGGCCAATCGTAGGTAGGTGCGACTAGTTTAATTTGGGATTGTGGTCGGCATGGGGCTGTTGGACAGAGGGGTCTATTTCTGAGCCTCCTAGTTCAGAGGTAGGGACACCACCAACATGCCACAGGAGCTCTATGGGATCTGGGTTTCTATCCACTCTTTTTACTCAATGGGAAACATTTCACAGACAACAAACTCAAACCACATATCAAGAACCAATAGACTCACTGCATTTGCCAGGACCTGAAAATCGTTGGTCTTTCACTGTGGGTGAGAAAGAAAGTTTAATTGGTTGACTCTGTGGGGAAAGGTTTCCAAGGTAATTATCATTAGAAATAACCTGAGAGATTCTAAAGTATGCCTTGACCCTTTGTTCCCTCTTGATTGGACCGTCCCAATGCACTCGTGACTGGCCTCTCACGCTCATTCCTTCACAATCTCGGGCTCATCCAAAGCTATTGCTCATGGCCTAACAATGGCCAAATCATATTTGTAGATCATTCCTGTTCTTGTTGGTCTACAGAGGCACCCAGAAACATCACACATTTAATATCATCATTTTCTGTCTGCGGTTCCTGCATTGTCCTTCCCCTCCCTATTTTCATGTACTCCTCCATTTCTACCACCTTTGTGTACAGAGTTCTAGATATTACCTTCCACAGTGTGAAATGGTTTTTCCTTGTATTCTTTAAATTTGTGTCCCCTAATTCCACCATAATCTTATGGAAGCAACTTTTTCTTTCTCTATCTTGTTAAAATCTGTTTCAAATCTTCCCCTCAACATCCTCTGTTCGAAAGAGAATGAATCCCAGCTTCTCTTCCCAAATCCTGACCAAGGAGCTAAATTCCCTTTCTCCTGGAACTATTCTGATCAACCTTCTCTGCAGCTTTACATTCTTTTGAAAGTGTGGAGACCAGAACCAGACACAAAGCTCTCTTAACTAGGGCTTTATACAGGTTTAGCAATTGGGGTCGCTTATGAAGACTTGGGCTGACTGTCTGTTCATTTGAGCCTTTAGTTGACTGATCTTCATGACCCTGCCTTTCAGAGCTTTTCTCCAGTTCTACAGCTTCTCAGTCATTTTCTCATCAAGTCCACCACAGAGCTTTATTTCTGTAGTGCAATTAGTGCATTCAGCTGTTAATCGAGAGGTTGGTGATTCAAGAACATCCAGGGTCAGAGTGTTCACTGTTTGGCAGGACTGGACTGGTAATCCAAATCCCAGGCTAATGTTTTGGGACATGTGTTCGAACTCCACCATGATAGATGTAAAATGTAAATACAATAAATGTCTGGAATTAAGGGCTAGCCCTAATGGTGACCATGTAACCATGATCAATTGTCATAAAAACTCAGCTGGTTCATTAATGTCCTTCAGGAAATTAAATCACTGTCTTTACCTGGCCTGGTCTACATGTTTCTTCAAACCACAGCAATATCCCCAACTCTGCTCACTGCAATTAGGGATAGATAATAAATGTTGGCCCAGCCAGTGACACCCATGTCTCATCAAAGAATCTTAAAAAAAAATGACTCCTGTCACTTCCTTTGTTGGAATATCAAGTGACCATCAGGAAGAGGAAGGGTTCAATGTTGATGTTTGTTGTGAACTTGATTGTCATTCTTCCCCCGCCCCACTGCTTCTCATGTCTGGTTGCCCATGTAGGTGATAGTCAGACACACCTCTCAGGGACTCCCTGATTCCTAGCACATCTCCAAACTTTCTCTCTTGGCACCTGGTTATTAACCTTCTTTAGATAAATGAATACAATCTTCTCCTTACATTGGCCTACCCAATATCTCTGCATCATATTCTCAGACTAGAAGTAGTGCTTGTAGAATCCCTATTTGGCCCATTGAGTCCACACTGAGCCTCCAAAGAGCATCCCACCCAGACCTACCCCTCCCATCTTTTCTCTGTAATCCTTTATTGCAATGGCTAATCCACCTAATCTGCACACAATGGGCAATTTAGCATGGTCAATCCACCCTAACCTATACATCTTTCAATTGTGGGAGGAAACCCATATAGACACGTGTGTACAAACTCTACACTAACTGTCACCTAAGGCTGGAATCGAACCCAAGTCCCTGGCACTGAGAGGTAGCAGTGCTAACCACTGAGCCACGTGCTGCCTGTTTTGGGCTTGAATCCAAACTGCCTTTCTTGGATTTGCACAATTTTCCTCAGTCTCTTGTCCATGACTCTCTCGGATCTTGAAGCCACATGGGATGAATTTAATTGCTCAGTTGAGTTCATTCTTGAATAACTCAGTTTTCTTAGAATGTTGGGACCAAAATGCATGACATTCAAGCCCTTGGGGTTTTCTCTCTCAACTTACTGTAGTTGAGCAGTGTGTTCAGGACCTGGACCCTGTGTTCACTAGTACAGGTTCATTCATATTTCAACAAGTCTGACTGCTTTGCATTTTACATTCCTTTCAATGTCATTCTGACCTCTGCATTGTTGGTGAGGCTCAGCTTGTACCCATCAGATTTCACAGGAGTAAGAGGTGACTTGATTGAAACATATAAGATCCTAAAATGTATTGACAAGGTGGATGGGGAGGGATGTTTCCTTTTGTGAGGGTCGTGTGCATTTGGAACTCTCTTCTCTAAAGAAGGCAGTGCGAGCAGAACCCTTGAATATTTTCAAGGCGCAGGTAGATAGATTTTTGATAAGCAAAGGCATGAAAGGTTATCAGGGCGTGGGCAAGAATATGGAATAATCAGATCAGCCATAAGCTTAGTGAGTGGTGGAACAGCTCAAGGGATTGAGGGACCTACTCCCCCTAATTTGTATTTTTGCATCGTGTTAGCTACCAACCTTTCACTGTTGTAATTGCCTCTCCCTGTCTATACTGCCAACATTGATCGCCTAGCCACAGCGTCTAGATTAAGGGATGACATAAAGCTTTCATGATATTAACTGAAACTGATAAAGCATTAGAGAGTAACTGTTTCTATAGCTCAGAGAATCTCCGACTAGGCAACATCATCTATCTGTTCAAGCCAGAGGTCTCAGAAGTCACATTGGGAAAAACTTCTCCATGTTAAGTTAGGCAAACTGCTCCTCACAAGGCAGTTCACACTCTGTCAGAGATTTATTGTCTTTGCTAATACAAGGTGTTCAGGAAAGTGAGGCCTCACTGCTTGGTGGAGTGGGATAGGCTTGGGGGACGAAATGGCCAACTCCTGGAATCCTGATAGAGCCGTCAGTCTGTAGTGGACCCTGAAGAACCAGGGTCTGGGTTCCATCTTCTCCATTCACTGACTCCCAGCTGAAGTTGTTTTTGCACTAAAACTGTTCACTCTGAACAAAATCCTAATTTCACTTTGCGAGCAAAATCTACAACTTAAAATCAGTAGTAAAAGAGAATAAAAGTGTCTCTTTTTTTCAGCATCTTTCACATGCTCAAAATTCCCAAAGCGATTGACAAAGATGGATTTTGGAAGGAAGAATGAGGTGAGGGAATATGAACTAAATGATGCACAGAAATTCTTTAGAGTGGATGTACAGAAACCTTTGAACTTGATAGCCCAAGTTCACAAGTTCATCATGCTGTTATAAAACAATGTTAATGGAGGTCCCTGGATTTATTCTTTGAGGCATGTGAGATAAAAGCAAGGGAGTTAAGACAAACTTTACAAAACGTTTCTTATTCATGAGCTGAAATCTTGTTTGATTTTGAAAGATGTCAGAGTTTTGAAGAGGGTGTAGGGAACTTTTACCAGACTAGTATCAAGGTTGAGGGATTTCAGCTACATGGAGAGACTGGAGGAGCTGGGATAGTTCCTCTTTGGGCACAGAAGAGTAAGGACTGATTCAGTAATTGTGCTGAACTGTTTGTTTGTTTGTTTGTTTGTTTTTTTTTTTGGGAGGCATTTTCATCGACACTGGGAGTGACTGCTTTCATTGGCCAGATGGTTGGTAACTGCAGAACACAGCTTTAAGATCATTGGCAAAACCTCCAAGGTGAAAATTAGGGATTATGTCACTGAGTGAGTTATGATGGATTGGAACACACTGCCTGAATAACCCAGAAAAGCAGATTGAGTTGTGGCTTTTAAAAACAATCTAGGCTTTTACCTACTAAGGGAAGAAGAAGTTGGGGAGAGACAGATTGAGAGTATTTTCAGAGACAATATAGGAACAATGGGCTGAAAGGCTATTAGCTCTTCTCTGTGATTCTTTTGCATGGATTTACTATGAATTATTAAATTAAGGATATTACTAAGAGAGTGCAGGAAAGATTTACCAGGAATGTTGTCAGGTATGAAAGATTTCGGTGATAAAGAAAGGATAGATAGGCTGGAACCTTTTTTTACTGGAGTTTAGGAGGTGGCCATTTAGAAGTCTATAAAATCATGTGGGGTATAGGTAGGGTTAATGGTAGGTGTCTTTTCCCTAGGATTTTAAGACTGGGGGTATATTTTTAAGGTGAGAGGAGAGAGATTTAAAAAAAAAAACATGAGGGATAAATTTTTTACACAGGGTGGTTCGTATGTGGAATGAACTTCCTGAGGAAGTGGTGGATGTAGGCACTGTTTCAATATTTAAAAGACATTTGGATAGGTACATGAATAGGAAAGGTTTGGAGGGATATGTGCCAGGAGAAGGCAGGTGGGACTAGTTTGGTTTGCGATTGTGTTCGGCATGGACTCGTTGGACCGAAGGGTCTATTTCGGTGCTTTATTACTCTGACTATGACTCTCTTGCAGATTCTTATAGTACAGCATGAATGGGATCTGTTAAGCTCATTGGAAACACATTGGCTCTTTCAAAGAGCAGATCTGTCAATGGCACTCCCTCAGTTTCCACATATCCCTTGTCAAACATTCAGCCCATCACCTGCCTGTGACACACAGGGGAGAAATGTGGGGTTTGTCGGATGGAATTCAGTTATGCATCTGGGTTGGAACATTTCTTCCTGTGTGCCTGTAGGGGGCCTTTTAACTAGTCTGTGGAGGAATTCACTTGGTATTTGAAACTCCAAACATACCAGAGGGCTCGTACTGGAAAGAGATGATGACGGAGCTTTAAAATGCAGCTCCATTTTATAACCTCAGTGAGAATCAGAGACAAAATCTGGGTCCAGAGCCCCATGGGGTTTTTGAGATGAGATTTTGGGTTCATGGGCTCCTAGGCAGCGATACCTGGTGTGGAGCTTAGACTGCTTTCTGATATCTGTGGGGTCCTTTCAAATCCACATTTTAAACAAAAATGATGATGGTTGCAGCCTAATGGACAGGCTCCAAGGCCCAATAGTTGCTGGGGAAAAAAATACACCTGTGAGAAGATTTCTGTAGAGAGTCTATTTCTTCAATAATGATTCTATTATATTAATAGTCAGGATCCAGTTACATCAATGTTCAGATTCCAATTGCCTCTTAAATGTAGAATCAGAGTCCTATAAGATTCAGGATACTGACACTTGAAGAATCAGATAACGTTGACATTAATATTCTGGTTCCTATAACATCGACAATCTGGATCATACTGTGAAATAATCAGCTCCTATTGCTTTCATAATCAGGATTAAATTAATTATGCACCTCTCATTGCATTCCCAATCAGTTGCCTATTCGATCTGTACTCAAACGTTAAACAATCAGGAAGTTATATGTCAAAAATCACATTTCAGTTAATAATCAGAACCCTAATATATCATTAATCTGGATTCTGTTATGTTCAAGTCATTTTGATGTTTTGTCAATAATCCTTATCGTACAAGATGAATGATCAGAGTGGTATTGCACGACTGTCCAAGAGTCCAAGAACATTAATAATCTCAATCCATTTATTAGCTGAATGGCCTCCCTCCTGAGCCCCAAAACAGGTACTCTGGGGTCAGAGGCAATAAAATGAGGTCACTTCAGGAGTAGGTTTTTAAAGATTTTAGTACATTTATCTCAACACTCATCTCATCATTCAGTGTCATGTCTGCATGTTCTATGTTCCTCTTCTTCTTCACTTGTGGGATGTGGGCAGAGCTGGCTGGACCAACATTTATTCCTCATCCCTAACTGTCCTTCAGAAAGTGGTGGTGAGATGACTTCTTGATTTTCTGCAGTCTGTGCTGTAGGTGGACCAACAGTGCTGTCAGGGACGGAACTCCAGAATTTTGGCCAAGTGACACGAAGAACGATTCAAGGGCAACGTGTAGTTGTTGGTGTTCCCATTTATCTGCTGCTCTTGTTCTTCTGGGTGGTTATGGTTGTGGGTTTGAAAAGTGCAGTCCAAGGAGCCTTGGCGGATTTCTGCAGTGCATCTTGTAGATGGTATACACTGTTGTTACTGAGTGTCAGTGTTAAAGGAAGTGAATATTGAAAGTGATACCAATTAGGCAGCTTGCTTTGTGCTGGAATCTTGGAGCTACTTGAGTATTGGAACTGTACAAAACTGCGGATGCTGTAAATCATGAACAAAAACAGAAGTTGCTGGAAAAACTCGGCAGGTCTAGCAGCATCTGTGAAGAAAAAAATCAGTTAATTTTTCAGGTCCGGTGACCTTTCCTCAGACCCTTCCGATTTTTTTTCTTCACAGATGCTGCCAGACCTGCTAAGCTTTTCCAGCAACTTCTGTTCTTGTTGTTGGAACTGCGCCCATCTTCCTGACAAAGCTTATTATTATTATTAGTGGTTATCAGGTGCCATTGTGGGTTGCCATTTCTGGTGTTGGCACCTGCTTCATTACATTTCGGAACTGTCGGATGTGGTGTTATCAAACTGCACAAGGAAGGGCATGTTGCCATTGAAAGGAGTGTTTGAGACTGAAGGGTTTTGTTAGATAGCCAACTAGCTCCAAAGTCGAGTAAAGTCTTGTCCTACTGATGACGTTGAATGCTTTACTGAGATTAATGAAAATACGAAGAGAAAGTCTGTCCTGTTCCCCAGACCTTCTCCTGTAGCTGGTGTACAGGCAAGATCCTGTCGACTGTTGATCTGTCAGCATAGAAACCACGCTGTGCATCTAGACACAGTGGATGCAGTGTTTTAAACTCCCAAAATCCTTCCCTGCAACGCTAAGGAGGGAGATGTTGTTGCAGTTACTGTTTTTGTATCATGCTTGTCCTGTTGAACAGATTCTCCCAGTAAAAGAGGAGGTGATCATGAAGGTGCAGCAGTAGATGGGATTTTCTATATTTGAGCAGATTCTGTCCTTCCCAGGAAACTTTTCTGCTTGCTGAGCAATCAATCAATGGCTTTTTCCAGGTCAGGTGATGAACTCAACCACAACAGGAAGCTGCAGGATAGTGTCAAGTGGAGATTCAGAAATTTCTCTCACGGGAGTACAGCTCACAGCAGTGTTCAACTCCTTGGCTGTTTTCTTTCTGTCTACTTCTGTCAATGAGAAGTTCATTTCCAAACATCAGGTAGGAAATATTGGTTCTGGTCAGACCATGTGTGCTGTTGATCACCTCAAAGGTAGCACATAGAAATCTATTGTCACAGTCAGTTTAGATCTCTGCACACAGATTGATCCAGTGTTTCTTTATCATATCTCAGTGATTTGCACAACTGTCTCAATTACTTTCAGGTGATGCTTTCTGCTTCAATGACAGATGTCATCTCTGCTGATCAGTTGTCAAACCAGTCTTTGTTGTGGGTTGTACCTTTAGCAAATGTTGCTATGTCATAAATGATTGAATTAATTTCTTCCAACTTCATCAGATTAATGAAGCATTTATTGATGTGCTTGCAAAATATTTTACTATTTTGTTCCATGTTCATTGATAATTTACTTTCCTAATGGATCTGTCGCTTTGAATGTACAAATCAGCAAAAATTGTAAGAAGTACTCATCAACATTTTCTAACTGGAAATGTTAATCAGTGGAGCTTTTCAGACACTGAATTGTGCAGTTTAAGACTAATTTAGGATGGATGCAAAAGTTCATAATTCCACTGTAATTATATTTGTAGATAAAATCCTTGAATTAAGGGGGAAGATCACAGCTGCATAACAGGCATTTTGGCCTCAAAGTTGTGATACATTGAGAATGTCAAACTGCAACTAGATTTATTGATTGTTAATGTCAGTGGAAACAAACCAAATATTGTCAGATTGTCAATCATGGACATGGTTAACAGCAGAATCAAAGCCCTGTAATCACTTATGGATTCACTGATGTCTCTGCGCATGGGATGTCCTGCCCACAGTGTGAACTTGACGTGTCAGCAGTTGGGATGACCAAGGGAATCTCTACCCACGCACAGAGCAGGTGAATGGCTTCTTGCCAGTGTGGTGCGTTGGTGCTCTTTGAGGTCCATTGACTGCCTGAACGTCTTTCCACAGGATGTGCAGTGGACTGGATTTTTCCTTTGTGTGAAAATGATGGTGTGACTGGAGAGCGAGTAACTGAGAGAATCTCGTCCCACACATGAAGCAACTGAATGGTTTATGCCCTGTGTGAATTCGCTTGTGTTCAGTGAACGTGTTTGAAGATCTACAGCTCTGTCAATGGATTTCCAGCTGGGATAAGTAATTAAATCCTTTCCCACAATCTTCACACTTCCTTGGTTCGGGTGTTCCTGAAAACTCCCAATTCCCACTCCAGCTCTATCCACTCGGATAAGAACATTTCAGCTATGAAGGTTGGGTTTGCTTTCCTTGGAGCAGAGAAGGTTGACGGGGTTGGAGTGGGGCCTGATTGAGGTATATAGAAATTATGAAGGGCATAGATAGGGGAGATAAAAGAAACCTTCTTGGTGGAGGGATCAGTAACCATGGGGCATAGATTTAAGATAAAAGGCAGGAGGTTGAGAGAGGATTTAACCAAGCTTTTTATTTCACTCAAGTAGGTGGTGGCTGTCTCAAACTCTCTGCTTAAGAGTGATAGAGGTCAATAACCCCTCTAAGATTTTAATTAGTTTGCAGGCCTCCGATCTGTGTGGCAGCAACTTCTGCACTAGAAGTCAATGCATTAACACAGTGATTAGCATGCGTGAGCAGTGGCCACACAGCTTAGGTTGAACTCTGGTAGAGGTAGGAGCCATCACGACATTTAAGAAGTATTTACATGAGCACTTAAAACACCATAGCATACAAAGTTATGGGTCAAGTGCTGGAAAATGGGACTAGGTTGGATAGGTGCGGCCTGACTGCTGCGGATACAAAGGACTAAAGGCCTTTTGTTTTTTCTTGCTGTAAAAACTCTACGATTATAAGACTTGACAGTCATTCAATTTATCAGAACTTGAATCTCACCGGCATTTTGATTGTGGAAGGAAAAATGTCTGCATGTGTCTGAAAAGATTTCAGAGATCAGAATAATTGGAAAAATACCAAAATACTTTAAATCTTGATCAGGCTACAGTTGATCTGCCAGAAAAACTTTTTTTAATGAAAAATGCTGGAAATATGCAGCAAGTTAGGCAGCATTTGTGAATAGAAATAGAATTGAGTCTTCATGTTAATATCAGCTTTCATAAGAACAGGAGGACTGTATTCAGTTCTGGGCATCACCCCTGAAGAAGAATACATTAGTGTAGACCATCAGGGGAGAGCAGCTCAGATATACCCCAAAGATATTTTTGACAAAGGCACAAATTACAAGTCGTGGTCGTTACGGCACAGGATTGTAAGCTTATGTGCAGGTTACATTTATTAAAATTCCATGGTAGAGCCCTGGGTTGTGTTGTAGATCAGAGAGACCTAGGAGTTCTAGTATATATAATTGTTTGAAATCTACATCACATGTAGATAGGGCGGTTAAGAAGGCATTTAGCATGCTTGTCTTCATTGCTTAGACCTTTTATGTTTAGGAGTGAGGATGTCATGTTGAGGTTGTACAGGATGTTGGTGAGGCCTCTTCTGGAGTACTGTGTACAGTTCTGGTTGCCCTGTTATAGGAAGAATGTTATTAAATTTGAAAGGGTTCAGAACAGATTAGCCAGGATATTGCAAGGAATGGAGGTTTAAATTGTAAAAGTAGGCTGGATAGACTTGGACTTTTTTCACTAAAGCATTAGGAGGTTGAGGGGTGACCTTTATAGAGGTTTATAAAATCATGAGCGACATAGATAAAGTGAATAGCAAAGGTCTTTTCCCTAGGGTGAGGGAGTTCAAGACTAGGGGGTATATTTTTAAGGTGAGAGGAGAAAGATTTGAAAAGGAAATGAGGAGCAGCTTGTTTACACACTGAGTGGTTCCTGTGTGGAATGAACTGCCAGAGGAAATGTAGATGCAGGTCCAGTTACAACATTTAAAATACATTTGCATAAGTACATGAACAGGAAAGGTTTGGAGGGATATGGGCCAGATGCAGGCAGTTGGGACTAGTTTAGTTTGGGAATATAGTTGGCATGGACTAGTTGGACGAAAGGGTCTGTTTCCATGGTGTATGACTCTAAGATGGTTTTTGGCCCTCCTAGTATCTCTTCAGCAATACAGTCTCTCTTTTCCTTCTGTATCCTTCAAACCCTCTAAATTTAATTTCCCTCCAGTATCTGCTCAGTTTTCTTGGCAAATAATTCACCATCTATATTTCCACTACCCTCATGACCGATGAGTTCTGGGTATTATCGCTCGAAGAAACTTACCATCACACCCCACCATATCTCAGTCTCAAAACCTCAAATCTGTGTCCTTTGATGTATGTAAGAACACAATAAATAGGAGCAGCCTTTCATACCCTCAAACTTACCCCACCATCATGGCTAACCTGTCTGAGGCCTCAACTCCCTGATTTTTTTTTTTTTTTAAACTGTCATTTTTCTTTTTAAATACTTAGATGATCCAGACTCCACATGTCTCATGGGTCAAGAATTCCAGACATTCATTACTACCTGGGAGAAGAAATTCCTGTGCGCTCAGTTTTAAATTAGTTTCCTATTATTCTGTAACTGTGACCCCAAGTTTGGGGTTCCCCCACAATGGAAACATCTGAACATCTACCGCGTCAAACCCCTTCAGAATCTTATATATTTCAATAAGATCACCACTCATTTTTCTAAACTCTAATGAAAAAATACCTAAATTGCTTACCTGTTTTTGATAAGTCAACCATTTCTGGAAACTAGATAGGTTAGAGCAGATAGGCTGTGGGGGAATCTGATTGAGGTGTACAAAGTTCTGAGGGACATAGATAGGGAGAAATATTTCCCCTTAGTCGGATCAATAACCAGTGGGGAAGTTTTTAAGGTGAGGGAGCCATAGAGGGGGAATGAAGAAAATAGCTTTCACCCATAGAATGGTAGGTCTCTGGAACTCATTACCAGTGAGGTGGTAGAGGTGGGAGCATCAAGACATTTAAAAATTATTTAGATGAGCATTTGAATACAAGGCTATGAGCCAAGTGCTGGAAAATAGGATTAGAATAGATGGATGTTGTTTGACTGGTGCAGATATAATAGACTGAAGGGCTTCTTTCTGTGCTCTGTAATTAATCCCAGGAATTCATCACCAAATTTTTGTCAGCCTGCCTTATCTCAGCCTGTCGAAATTTTGTACACCTAATGTGTGCTGACTAGAACTGGATTCTAGTTGTCCTAAGAGCTTTATAAAGAGTCAACCTGTTTACAAACTCTATCAATTCAGGAGGAGGAAACATCCTCTTGCTAGTTTCCATCTGAGAAAGCATGACTGTCAGTACTTTCCAAGTCACTCCATTGTTTGAAGTATTTTCCCACAGTTAGAAGAGACAAACATTTCTCCTTCCACAGTGAAAAGGTCAATGAATTTCAGCGATATTCAGGGACTGTCGGGTGTTGACACGACGTTGGATTAGATTTTCCTGTCTCTAAATCTTCACTTCAAAGACCCTGTGAAGAAGGAATTGACAGAAGTCCAGACTATAAATACAAGATAGAAATTCAGAACAGACAATTCTAGTTTCTCTGGAAAGTTATTTTTCAGTTCTTCTCTAATGGAAATGACCTGAACCCTGTCCAAGACCAGACTCTAGCTGGGATAGCAGGACTGATGTTTGAAGAGAGACTGGATTGATTAGGAACTGCAATCCCTAGAGTTTAAAATAATGCAAAACATGTAAAATCCTAACAGGCCTAGACAGAGCAAAGGATGTTTCTGATGACCAGGGAGTTTGGAACCAGGGATCACAGCCTAAGGGTATGGCATTTAGAACTGAGATCAGGAGAACCTGGAGACTAGTGAGCCTGCGAAATTCCCCGCCACAAAAAGTGGTTGAGGCAAAACAATTGAATGAGTTCATTAAGGAGTTAGTTATAAAATCAGAAATTGCTAGAGAAACATCTTAGCTGCAGTGAAGTTGTGAAGAAGGGTCACTGGACTCGAAATGGGTAACTCTGCTTTGTCTCCATAATGTTGCCAGACCTACTGGATTTCTCCAACAATTCCTATTTTTGCTTCAGATTTCTAGCATCCACAGTGTTTTATTTTAAGGAGTTACATCCAGTTCATAGGGCTAAAGGGATCAAAGTGGGAACAGGGTACTGAGTTTGATGATCCGCTGTGATCATACTGATTGGTGGAGCAGGTTCGAAGATAACATCAAAATTGATGGTATAGTGGACAGTGAAGAAGGTTATCTAAGATTACAAAGACCTTTGAGTATAGGAGTTGGGATGTCATGTTGATGTTGTACAGGACGTTGGTGAGGCCCCTTCTGGAGTGAGGTGTCCAGTTCTGGCTATCTAGTTATAGGAAGGATATTATTAAGCTGGAGAGAGCTCAGAAAAGATTTACGAGGATGTTGCTAGAACTGGAGTGTTTGATTTATAAGGAGAGGCTGGATAGGCTGGGACTTTTCTCACTGGAGTGTAGGGGGTTGAGGGGTGACGTTATAGAGGTTTATAAAATCATGAGGGGCATACAAAAGGTGAATGGCAGGTGTCTTTTCCCTAGGTCGGGGGATTTCAAGACTGTGGGGCATATTTTTAAGATCGTCTTTAAAAAAAGACGAGGAGCATTTTCTTCACACAGAGAGTAGTTAGTGTGAGGAATTGACTGCCAAAGTTACAGCGTTTAAAAGGCATTAGGATAAGTACATGAATAAGAAAGGAGGAAGATGAAGGGCCTTTCTGAAGGGTTCCGACCCGAAACGTCAGCTTTCCTGCTCCTCTGATGCTGCTTGGCCTGCTGTGCACCTCCAGCTCCACACTGTGTTATCTCTGACTCCAGCATTGGCAGTTCTTACTATCTCTGGGGAGAAGCCATTCAGCTGTTCTGTGTGTGGGAAGAAATTTACTTCAACAACCTTCCTAATGTTACATCAGAGAATTCACACCGAAGAGAGGCCCTTTAGCTGCACTTACTGTGGGAAAAGGTTCAATAGCACATCTTCACTCGCCATACAACAGCGAATTCACACTGGGGAGAAGCCATTCACCTGCACTGTGTGAGGAGGAATTTACTCGGTCACTTGGCCTTTTTGATGCACCAGAAAATTCACACTGAGGAGAGGCCCTTCAGCTGCACTTCCTGTGGAAGGTGTTTCAAGCAGTCATCCACCCTCACTGCACACCAGCACACACACACTGGGGAGAAGCCATTCAACTGTTCTTTGTGTGGGAAGGGATTCACTCAATCATGTACACTCATTGCTCACAAGTGAGTTCACACAAGGGAGAGACCATTAAGCTGCTCTGTTTGTGGGAAGGGATTTGCTTAGTTATTTATCCCCCAGTCATGCCACGGAATTCACACTGAGGAGAGGTCATTCAGCTGCACTTGTTGTAGAAAGAGTTTCAAGCAGTTATCTGACCTGTGTGTACACCAACATACTCACTTTGGGGGGAGGCCATTCAGCTGCTGTCTGTGTGGGAAGGCATTCACTTGGTCCTTCAATCTGCTAAGACATCAGCAAGTTCATAGGTGACGGCAGAGTTTGGATTCTTCTGTCGCTTCCAGCATTGACAGTCTGATAGTATTTGATTTGTTTCAGTTTATTTTGACAATCTGTATAAATGGCTGGAATTTCATATTTTGTATGTGGCTAATTTTTCAGGGCTGGATCATATTTCCCCTTAATTCAAGAATCTTTTCCCAATATTCCTGCACATCATTGCTATCCAAAAAAAAATTCCAGTGCCCTCTTCAATGCCTCAATTGAATGTACCACATTTCCAGACAGTGCATTCCATGGCCTAACAGTTCACTTTGTGAAAAAAGCTTTAAGGGGCAGCACGATGGCTCAGTAGTTAGCACTGCTGCCTCACAGTCCCAGGGACCTGGGTTCGATACCAGCCTCGGGCTGTGTGGAGTTTGTCCAGGGCTGTTTGGGTTAGACATGGGGAAATGCAGGGGTAGGGTCGTCGGAGGCGTGGTGTGGCCTGTTTCCACACTGTAGGGATTCTATGATGATGATCACCTTGGCTTAATTTGAAAGTCACTTTAAATCATTAATCTTTGCAAATTCTGCACTTCAATGTTTAACAGGTTCCAGTGATTCTCATCTCTAATGAGAATGTACAAAATAATCCTCTCTGACAATTCTTACTGACTAATACGTTGCAGTCAGTGACACTTCTGTTATGAAACTAAATTATCAAGGAACCATGAAATGAAATTGTGAAATATTTTACAAACTATCAATAAAAGCTTCATCAATTAACATTGATATTGATGAGGTCTGGAAGTCACAATGTTCAATTGTTTATGACCTAGCAGCAGCAATTTTTGGGAAAAGTGGATCCCACAACAAAGATTGGATTGAGACCTGTTCAGCAGCAGAGAAAAAAAACTTGTGCCCAACAGCTAGAAACTGTATTGTATGAAAGTTGCCAATTCAGATAGATACAGTGCAAATAAATACTGGATCAATCATGTCCAGAATGCCAAGCTGCCTGTGATAGTGGAAATCTACGTGCTGTGTACGATGGGATCAGAGGATGCTTGGTGCTATCATCAACCCCCTGAGATTGATGGATGGGCAAGTGCTCATCGAGCAAAGATGCTCTGCTGAATTGAACATTACTCTTGAGTTATATGGGACAGACATCTCCCTGTTTCTATTTGATACCTTCCTGTTGTTTCTTGTATGGTTGAGTTGAATGATGACCACCCCTCCCACTGCATCACTTGAGCTAGAAAATGCTGTTGATTGCTGAGCAAGTAGAAATCCACTTGCATTAAATTTATAAAATCTTCAGAAATTTATTGAATATTGTAGGATTAGCTCTCTTGTGGTAATGAAGAAAACTTCCTTGTTAATGAGTGCAGGAAAGCCAAGCCCAGTGGACTTGGACTTTGTCTAAGCACAAGATAACTTTGAATCCAACCCCAGAAAATATAGAAGAAACAGTTTATGTATAGTGACTGATAGCACTAAAAATAATTATTCACTTTGTCCTCAACACACCAAGTCATAGTGTCACCCACTAAGACTCTGCCAGTGTCTTGAAGTCTGGGTTGTGGTTTGACACTGCTAGTTGTGGACTATCCATCAAATAGGTATCCGAGAGGAGAATGTGATACTTGGACTTGATTATCTTCATCGGGGTGCATATGGTCTCGCAGAGATATGTGGAACTAAAGCATGCTTTCACTTTTGGAGCAGATAGAGTCATACAGCATGGAAACAGACCCCTCGGTCCGACTTGTCCATGCTGACCAAGTTTCCCAGGCTAAACATGCTGGGAGTGATTATTTTTCTCTGTTTATGAATCACCAAAAATGGCTGTCCCTTGAAATGACTTTCAGCTCAGAATCATTTTGGCAAAGCAATTATCTCTGTATTAACTCCACTGCTTTGTAAATCAAATGCCTGATGGAATTTGGTAGTCAACCCACCAATGTCAGCTTGAAAGAATGGATTTGAGATGCTCTGTATTGCCTCTATTATTTCTCCTTTGTTCTTAAAGTCTTTGAATTTAAAAAATCAGTGACACACAGTCGTTGCTTCTTTAATTATTTCACCATCTGAGAATGATTAGTGTTTTGCCAAAAGATTCAATGCTGCTGGTTTCAATTAAATAAAATCAACTGGTGAGCTTTCAAAATGGCCTTCATCTCCCCAACTTTCTTTGCCCAAAGCATGCTTCATAAGGAAAATCCTTGAATTTACAATACGTCATTATGTGGTAGTGTTCCAAATTCCCCCTTTTACTGAGGAAGGGTCACCAGATCTAAAACATTTACTCTGATTTTTTTTTTTTTCTTCACAGATGCTGCCATACCTACTGAGCTTTTCCAGCAACTTTTGTTTTTGTTCCTGTCTTTATTTATTGATATACTTTGGTTGAAATGTAAGGCAAGACCTCTTATCACTTACAGTTATGAGCAAAATAAATTTTTCCAATCCATGAAGAAGTTGTCCATTTTTGGTTTCTTTTTAGATAGTCCAGATTCATCACTTATCTTTATTGTTCCTCATTGTAGTTCATGATGTCACTTTGCTTCTGGTCAAGCTGCAGGTCGGCCTTAGTAACTGATCCTCAGGAACATCCACCATGTTGTTGGTTGCTTTCACATGTGGAGGCATGGAAGGTCACTTCTGTGGCTGTTATTTGTTTCCAGAGCCCCTGGTCAGCTCGTATGTCAGGCACAGCAACATCCCCATAATTTTTCTTCATCCTGTATGGCATCACACACCAGTTTCTTGTATATTCCTTATTGATTTGCCACCAAGAAACCAGATTTAATCTGCAATGATAGTCCATCTGGACCAAACTGGAACAGGATGCAACAAACTGCCAAAATCTTTTATTTTAAGATCATGCACATTTTCGTTCCAGCTATGCACGTCTGGATGCGGAGGTCATGCAGCAGGATGATGGTCAATGTGCCTTTGGTGAGGGAATTTAGGGTGGTGAGATTGACTGACTGTCAGAGACATGCAGTGAGGGAATGTGGGCAGGCAGTAAAATTGACTCTGTATGATTGGCCAGTTGATCATAATCTATGTGTCGGGAGCCCACGAGACTCAACCTTTCACTGCTGCCAAGGAGATGGCTCCAGCACAGAACCAAGATGATCCTGACAGGTGGGGTATTTTCTGTCCCTTACATAAAGCAACTGCTCTGAGTACAGCTTAAACATGACATCCCAGCTAACCAGTCTCAAAACGAGTTCATGGACTTCTAATTCCAATTCCTACCAATTTTTCTAGATGCACCATAGAAAGCATTCTATCTGGATGCATCACGGCTTGGTATGCCAACTGCTCTTCCTAGGACCATAAGAAACTACAGAGAGTTGTGAACACAGCCCTGTCCCTCATGCAAGTCAACCTTCCATCCATTGACTCCATCCATACCACTCGCTGCCTCAAAGGCAGACAACATAATCAAAGACGCCTCCCACCCTGGTTATAATCTCTTTCATTGGACAGAAGATACAAAAGCTTAAACACACATACCAACAGATTGAAAAACAGCTTCATCCCTGCTGTTATTAACCTCTGAATGGACCTCTCAATTTTCAAATTTAATGTAGATCTTGCTCTTTGTGCACTTTCTTTGCTGCTGTAACATTGCATTCCTCGCTCTGTTCTATTACCCTTCTGCATTTTGTATGGTGTGATCTGCCTGTGGTGCATGCAGAACAAAACTTTTCACTGAGATCGCAAGAACTGCAGATGCTGGAATCAGTCAACACCGTGTGGAGCTGGAGGAACACAGCAGGTCAGGCAGCATCAGAGGACCAGGAAAGTCAACGTTTTGGGTTGGAAGGTCCTGACCCGAAATTTCGACTCTCCTGTTTCTCTGATGTTGCCTGACCTGCTATGTTCCTCCAGCTCCAAAACTTTTCATACCTAGGTACATGTGACAATAATAAATCAAATCAATGAAAATTGGAGGAACTATCTTGAATGCCTGTCTCATTACCAATGGACCATTGAATAAATGACAACATGAGATCCCTAGAAATAAGCTAAATGAAGGGAAAGAGAAGGGGGGGGGAAAAATATCACTTCACACAGGAAAGGGCCTGTCAGAGTGATCCACGCTGGCTTTGGCCTAAAACTGTGCCCAGCTCAGGAAGACTGAGAAAACGAGTCCAGCCATGGAAATCAGCTTTATTTGTCTGAAGAATGCCCAAAATGTTGACTTCTCCTTTCCTCAATGCTGCCTGGCTTGCTGTGTTCTTCCAGCCTCCTGACTGTCTACCTTGTATGTCTTTTCTGACTGTTTCGATTACATACCATCTCTAGCCTGTTGCTTCTTAAGAAAAATTGCTCTAAAATGACTTCTGACTTTGACCTTCTCCTTGAATAACCTGTAACTCCTGGTCTAAAGTTTATCTTTTTATTGAGATGGGAATAAGAACTGGAATAATTTAGAGTCATGACAAGATGTTAGTGTGGCTCAGCTGAGTCATGAGGTAAGGGGCTCCAATCCATTTCTAAAAACCGTGAAAGTCCAGGTTGATATTCTGATGCTGCACTGAAGGACTACGACAATGTCATAGAGTCATACAGCATGGAAACAGACTTTTTAGTCCAACCCTTCCATGCTTAACATAACCCCAAACTAAACTGGTCCCATTGGCCTGCTCCCAGCCCATATCCCTCCAAACCTTTCCTATTCATGTCCTTATCCAAATGTCTTTTAAATGTTGTATTTGAGCCCACGTTAATTGCTTTCTCAGCAATAGAATCCCTACACTGAGGAAGCAGGCCATTCGGCCCTTCAAGTCCACACTGACCCTCCAAAAAGCATCCTACCTAGACCCATTCCCCTACCCTATCCCTGTAACCCTGCATTTCCCTGGCAATTTAGTATAGCCCATCCACCAAACTTGCATATCTTTGGACTGTGGGAGGAAACCAGAGCACCCAGCAGAAACCCACACAGACGCAGGGAGAACATGTAAATTCCACACAGTCGCCCAAGGTTGGAATCGAACCCAGGTCCCTGGCACTGTGAGGCAGCAGTGCTAATCACCATGCTGTCCTGAAGTGCATTCCACACACAAACTGCCCACTGTGTAACAAAATTGCCTTCATGTCTTTTTAAAATCTTTCTTCTCTCACCTTAAGATGTATCCCGCGGTCATGAAATCCTCCATTCTAGGGAAAAAGATACCTACCATTAACTCTATCTATACCTCTCATGTTAAACCTCTATAAGGTCACCTCTCAATCTCCTATGTCCAGTGAAAAAAGTCCCAGCCTACCCAGCCTGTCTTTATAACTCAAACCTTCCATACCAGCAACATTCCTGGTAAATGTTTTCTGAATCCTCTAGCTTAATAATATCCTTCCTATAACTGGGCGACCAGAACTGGACTCAGTACTCCAGAAGAGGCCTCACCAATGTCCTATACAACCTCAACATGACTTTCTAACTCCTATACTCAAAGAACTGAGCAATGAAGGCAAGCGTGCTAAATGCCTTTTTAACCACCCTGCCTATATGTGATGCAGACTTCAAAGAATTATGTACCTGAACCCCTAAGTTCCTCTGTTCTACAACACTACCCAAAGCCCTACCATTAATTGTATAAGTCCTACCCCTGTTTGCTGTACCAAAATGCAATACATCGCATTTATCCAAATTGAACTCCAGGTGCCATTTTTCTGCCCATCGATCCATGAGACCTTCAGTTACAGCCATGTTTGTGACAGGATGAAATAAATGAAAACTTTCCATAAACAAAGGTCCAAAAATAGAATTGTCATTATAAAATTATTGAATTTTGCAGTATATAAGGAGGCTATTTGACCCATCATCTCTATACTGGCTCCCAAAAGAGCTATGCAGCTAGTCCCACTTTCCAACATCTAGCTCTCTTTTGGAACCTCCTATGGAATTTGCCTCCACCACTCTCCCAGGCAGTGCATTTCAAATCCTAACAACTTCTGAGTAAAGAGGTTCATCCTCATCTCACTCCTGGCTCTCTTTCTGACAATCTTGAAATTCTGACCTCTAGTTACAGACATACAACTGTGGAAACAGAGTATCCTTCTTTACCCTGACAAAATTGTTCATAATTTTAAATATCTTAATTTTGACAAAACAAGAATGCAACAAAGTGTGTTTGACACATAGCTGATTTAGTTAACCTACAATTCAGAATCCAGCCCAGTTACAGGGACTATTAATATAAACTGAAACAAGTGCCCAAATGTACATGGCTCAGTCCTGTGTGTGATTAACATAGCAATAACAGCAGAATACAACCCCTGGAATCACTTGTGAACTCCGTTATATATCTGCAGGATGGATTAATGTGTGAATGTCTTTGGGCACAGATAGCAGGTGAAAGGTCTCTCCCCAGTGGTGAGTCAAGAAATACTGGTTGCTTTTAAAACTCTTCTCATAGTTAGAATACTTAAAAGGTCTTCACACCACAGGTTGGTGTGAAATGTCTTTCCCTGGTGTTTGATAGTTCTCTGGCATTTATGCAAGATGGATAACTGAGTGAATTCCTTCCCACGCTCAGGGCAGGTGGATGACCTGTTTCCAGCATGAACTCGCTAGTGTCTCACCAGGTAAGCTGTCCAAGCAAACCCTTCCCACACTGGGAGAAGGTGAACAGTTTCTTCTCAGGAGGTCTATCCTATTCCTTACACCTGTCTTGTCGAGACGATGCTGTCTACTGTCGATCCACCAGCACTGAAACCGCACTCTGGAAACAAACACCCTGCGAGTGGATAGAAACTTTTTAAACTGAATCTAGTGAAGGTTTTCTATGTGAGTTGTGGAGTGAGATGCCCCTGTCGATACTGCAATCTCCTCTGTCCCCTTGTTTTTGTAGATTGTGATGGTGTTTTTGCATCATGATGATCTATGAAACAGATCCAACTCCTAACAGAGGAGAAGGTCGTAAAAGTGCAGCAGTAGATGGGACTTTCTGTGTTGGAGCAGTTCAGCTGTGATTCCATCTTTGTCGGAGACCTTTCTGCTTGTTCCACAATTATTGGCCTTTTCATGGTAAGGTGATGAGGGTAACACATCCAACACAGTCATGACAGGAAACTTCAGGAGAGCATTAGATGGTGACTGGCAGACGTCTGGCAAGTATATTTCATAGTCATGTTTAACCTCATGGGGCATCTGTTTAGTTCTGTGAATGAATATTTTACCATGTTGGATGGCACAATGGCTCAGTGGTTACCACTACTGCCTCACAGTACCAGGGACCTGGGTTTGATTCTACCCTTGGGCGACGGTGTGGTCTGTGTGGAGTTTGCACATCCTCCCTGTATGTCATTTTCCTCCCATAGTCCAAAGATGTGCAGGTTAAAGTGGATTGATTGTGCTAAATTACCCATAAGGCCCAGGGATATGCAGGCTAGATGGGTTAGCCATGGGAAATGCAGGGTTACAAGGATAGGGCAGGGAGGCGGGTCTGGGTGGGATGCTCTTTGAAGGGTCGGTGTGGCCTTGATGGGCTGAATGGCCTGCTTCCACACTGTAGACATTCTATCTACCAAATTCGAGGGTTGGGTGACAACTTGGGCGATGGTGGAACCAAGCACTCTCTTGATCCCATACATAGCACTTTAGACAGTTTGGATTTCCTGACATGGTTTATTTACACAGTTTCTCACTGTAACCTGCACACAACTGTTGAGGTTACTTTCAAGTGTTGCAGATGCTGTATTTTTGTTATGTGTTAGGTAGACTATGCTCTTTGCTTCAGTTACAGATGTCACAACTGCTTAGCAAGTCTCAATTCAGTTTTTCAATGGAAATCTAAGTGTTATGTATAGGATTGAGAGAGCGCTTAGTCCCACCAGTACAGAAGTTAAGTCTCCATTTGACATTCTCCTGCAGCTTGCTGATTTGGTTAATTTGGACAATGAACCCTTGTCGCTTCAGATGGACTAGGCCACCTCTGGCTGAGAAAGCAAAGAGGCTCCTAATCCATGCTAGAATCACAGCTCCACTGCTTGTGGATTCCACTTAACACTGCTGCTGCTTCTATGTCATAAAAGATTGAACCCAACAAGTTCAAAACTTCATCAGCATCAACATTGATGTATGAAGCTTTGATTGAATGTTTCTGTAAAATATTTCACTACTTTGTTTCATACTCCTTGACACCTCACTTTCATAATAGAGGTGTTGCTGTGGAGAATTTGAAAGTCATTAAGAATAGTCAGCAAGGATTAATTGTTAATCAAACATTTTTAACTGGAGATGTTAAACCATTCGGAAACCAAACTGTAGAGCTTACACCAAAGATCAAGTCAGGATTCAAGTCAAGGTTCATAATTTTATTGAAATCATGATCCTGTTGATAAATTCTTGAATTACAGCAAAAGATTATAGATGTTGCTTTTAACAAAAATGACAATTATAGATATTAAGTTCAGTTGAAACAACCCAAATATTGTCAGATAATTATTCCTGGATCTGATCAGCAGCATCAATAACAGCAGATTCCAAACCCTGATGACATGTATGTGCTCGCTGATGTAACATTAGGTTGAAGGACCGGGTGAATCCCTTTCCACATGTGGAACAGGTGAACGGCCTCTCCCCAGTGTGAACTCGCTGGTGTGTCAGCAGTTGGGATGACCAAGGGAATCCCTTCCCACATGTAGAACAGGTAAACAGTCTCTCCCCCGTGTGAACTCGCTGGTGTGCGTTGAGGGTAGATGACTGTCTGAAACTCTTTCCACAGAAGACGCAGCTGAATGGATTCTCCTCAGAGTGAATTCGCTGGTGTATCAGGCAGTTTGAAGACCGAGCAAATGCCTTGCCGCACACAAAACAGGTGAATGGCTTCTCTCCTGTGTGAACCCGCTGATGTGATCGGAGGTAGGATGACTGCCTGAATCCCTTTCCACAAGCGCTGCAGCTGAATGGCTTTTCCTCAGTGTGAACTCGTTGGTGTGACCAAAGGCCAGATGAATGAGTGAATCCCTTCCCGCACACAGAGCAGATAAATGGTTTCTCCCCAGTGTGGATTCTCTGGTGTGCAGTGAGGTCAGAAGACTGCCTGAACCCTTTCCCACAATGAGTGCAGCTGAATGGCCTCTCCTCACGATGAATTCGCTGGTGCAACGTAAGGCTGGCTAATTGAGTAAATCCCTTCCCACACACAGAGCAAGTGAATGGTCTCTCCCTAGTGTGAACCCGCTGGTGTGCAGTGAGGGTGGATAACTGCCTGAAACTCTTTCCGCATTGAGTGCAGCTAAATGGCCTTTCCTCGGTGTGAATTCGCTCATGCACCACAAGGTTTGCAGACTGAGTGAATCCCTTCCCACACACAGAGCAACTGAATGGTTTCTCCCCAGTGTGATTTCGCTGGTGTGTCAGCAGGGCAGATGACTGAGTGAATCCCTTCCCACACAAGGAGCAAGTGAATGGTCTCTCACCAATATGAACTCGCTGGTGTGACAGGAGTTCTGATGAAGATTTGAATCTCTTTCTACAGGATGTGCAACTGAAAGGCCTCTCCTTAGTGTGAATTCGTTGGTGTACTACCAGGTTAGCTGACTGAGTGAATCCTTTCCCACAAACAGAGCAGGTAAATGGCTTCTCCCCTGTGTGAGTGCGTTGGTGTATCATCAGCACAGAGGACTGAGTGAATCCTTTCCCACACACAGAGCAGGTGAATGGTCTCTCCCCAGTGTGAAGTCGTTGGTGCGCAGTGAGGGTGGATGACTGTCTGAATCTTTTCCCACAATAAGTGCAGGTGAATGGTCTCTCCTCAGTGTGAACTCGCTGGTGTAACATGAGGTTGGCTGACTTAGAAAATCCCCTCCCACATATGGAGCATATGAATGGCTTCTCCCCAGTGTGAGTGCGTCGATGAATTTCCAGCAGGGATGGATAATTGAATCCTTTACCACAATCCTCACATTTCCATGGTTTATTTTTAGTGTCAGCCACATTGTGACTGCGTTGATGATATTCCAAACGCGATCGGTAATTGAACACTTTACCGCAGTCACCACATTTCCATGGTTTCTCCATGGCACTGCTGTCCTCGTGTCTCTCCTGTTTGAGCAATTAATCGAAGCCTTGTTCACAAGCAGAACATGTTAACAATTTCTCCGACTTTGAATGGGGCAATGTATTTTCAGAATGTATAGCAAGTGGAGGGTTTGCCACAGTCGGGGCACAGGAACACCCTCGATCAAAGGGTGATGATGTTCAGATCCTAGTGATGTCTCCTGTTTGCAAATCCTCCCCTTCTAATATCCTGCAGAGGGAATTTACAAAATTTATCGTCAATACAAGATAGAAACTCAGAGCAGTTAATTCTAAGTTCTATGCAGCACTTTTTTCGTATATTTCCCCAAGACCTTTAAATCCAAATCTATCGCACTATCTCTTCATGCTACTTCCAGCTGACTCCATTCCCCTCCATGTTTGTTTCTCCAGCTCGTACAATCAGATCTTCTCCTGATCACAGACACTGAAACCCTGCCCACTCAGTAACCTCACCAACATGGCCGTCTACTTGCCCTGCGTTTCCTCCTCACCAAGACGGCGGACAGCCGGTTGCCTGGGGAACCCTGGTCCTCCCTAGGGAGGAAACACCACCTCCCTGATCCGCCCTGACTCCCACTCACAAGATGGCGGTCAATGAGCCCGCTCCCCCAGGGCCTGACCCGCCCGCAGGGTAAACACGGGGCCTGTGAGCTCTTATTCAGAGCCTCAGGCCTCCTGCAGGATTTGATAAAGTTGCCGGGCCCCAGTGCCGTGATCTCCTTTTCTACCCTGTATCACAATCTTCTCCCGCCGCCTGACACCGTCCGCTCTTCTTCAAGCTATTCCCATGACTGACATTGAGCATGCTCAGAGCACAGCCTGCTCCTATTCCTGCGCACTGGGCTTCCGTTATCACTGATAGGGGGCTTTCTGCACTGCAGGGAGGTCTAGGTAAGTAATCTGCCATTGGTCTTCTGCAATCGCTGATACGCAACTTTAGCAGCACGGGGAGTCTGGGTACATAATCTGCCACTGACGTTGAATTAGTGACTAATAGTTAATGATTCGGCATCCCAACCGGAATCGACCCCAAGGCCTAAAACAAAATATAAGCACTGAAATTATGTAAGCCCAAATGTGTAGACCTTTCTGCCTGTTCATCCTGCAGTTCGCTTGTACCTCCTTACCATTTCGGGAAGAAAAAGTCAGAAGTGGAAATCCCCAAGGTTCTGTGCTGATACCACTGTTATAGTTATGAAAAAATAAATATTAAAATGTAGAACAGAAACCAAAGGGGGAGTGTATATGTAAAACTGGAAAGAATGCAGAATAATACAGAAAATATTTAAAAATTGCAGACTGGGCAGTGAAATGGCAAATGAACTTCAACGGTAATATGCTGTGATGTACTTTGGTAAGAAAAATGATGAAAACCATCCTACACCTTAGAGTAACAAGACTGTTGATGGTGTAAAAGAGCAAAAAAAATCTCTGCAGACAACTTAATAATTAATTGCAAACATAGTCACAAGCCTGCAAGTCATTTTTTTTAAAAATCACACTAATTTCCAGAGATACCAAATTCAGAACTAGTGAACAAAAACAAAGTTGCTGGAAAAGCTCAGCAGGTCTGGCAGCAGCTGTGAAGAAAAAAAGTGTTAACGTTTCGGGTCTGGAAATGTTAATTGTTTTTTGCTTCACAGATGCTGCCAGACCTGCTGAGCTTTTTCAACAACTTTGTTTTTGTTCCTGGTTGACAGCATCCGCAGTTCTTTGTTCTTATTCAGAACTTGTGAAGTTAGGCTCATGTTGCATGGTCCTAAGCACAATTCATGCTTTAAAAAGGACAAAAAAAAATCACTAATGAGTGTGAAAAGGTAAGAATTTACAAAGATTTATATCAGAACAGAAAATTTTCAGTTATTGTGAAAGATTGAACAGGTTTGGCTTTTACTGTTTTGAATTGGAAGCCCTCAAGTGGCCTACTGCAGGATTTTTAAATCATTCATGGGTAATGTAGATTTGGACCCAATGTTCCCACTTGTGGGAGAGTCAAAAATAAGCACCATAAATGCAAGAGAGTAACTAATGATTCCAACAAGGAAATAATGAAAAATGTCTGAATAGCCAGCTGTTACAAGGGCTTCCCAAAGTGCATGTTGGAACCTCACATGGGGTCACGAGCTCCAAGGCAGTAATGGCCACTCTGAAATTCCAACTAAGAAACTACTGATACCATAAAACCATTGCCTATTGTCAGAAAATAAACACACCTGGCGCATTAATGTCCATCATGGAAGGAAATCTGCAATTCTTACCTGGTCTGGCCTACTTTGACTCCAGACCCACAGCAATCTGGCTGACTCTCAACTACCCTCTGAAATGGCTTGGCAAGTCATTCAGTTCAAGGGCAGCTAGGGGTAAGCAATACATGGTGGCCAGCCAGTGACACTTATGTCCCATGAGCAAATTTAAAAAAAAAAGCTATGGTCTGCTCTAACAGGTACCCACTCTTATAAATTTGCCCTCTCCCACTCTCCAAAGTCTCAAACCCACACCTAAAGGTCTTCTTCACCTCCATCCTCACAGGTCTCTCTCCCTTACCGTGCTCTCTAACCCACATACGCCCAACTCTATAAGACAGCCCCTTCAGGCTGCTGCACCATTCAATCAGACCATGACTGATTCCACATTCTTCCCGTCCACCTTCCTGGTCTCTTTCCCCATAATCCTTAATAGCCCCACTGATCAAGAAACTATCAGCCTTAAATATACACAAGGAGTCTGCTTCCAATCTCACTTGGGCAAGGAGTTCCAAAGACACTTGACCCTGTGAGAAGAGATTCCTCCTCATCTTAATCTTAAATTTGCACCTCTTAATTCTGAGGCTATGACCTCCAACTCTGCTCTCACACAGGTGTCATAATAATTTTTAAACCTAAAAATGAGATCATGGTGGGAACATTTTGAGAAGCATGTTAGAATGTAAAATTCACAACCACATGAAATGATTGATTTGACTAGCTAGGGTGCTTCAAGAGAAACATAGGTGAGAACATGAGAGAAGACAAAATGGAAAGCTGTCAGACCAACAATGTATGTGGAATGTATTGTATTATGTCATTGAATTATGACATAAATACTAGACTTGAATGATCTGCTTCTGAACTCAATATTCTCTGTTTTTCAAAGTAATCTTTGACTCACTCCTGCCTTGTATGTTCCACTCCACCATTTGGACTCAGCAAACCTAGAGTACAACACAATGCTAGGAGTGTAGGAGGCTGAGGGGTGATCTTATAAATCATGAAGGGCGTAGATAAGTTGAATAGCCAACTTCTTTTCCACAGTGTAGGGGAGTCCAAAGGGCATAGGTTTAAGGTGAGAGGAGAAAGATTTTTCACAAGGAGGTTGATGCATCTATGGAATGAGCTGCCAGAGGAAGTGGTAGAGGTGAGTACAATTACAACATTTTAAAGATATTTGAACAGGTACATGGATAGGAAAGATTTAGAGGAATATGGGCAAAAAGCAGGGAATTCGGACTAGTTCAGTTTAGGAAACCTAGTCAGGCATGGTTGAGTTGTGCTGAAGCGTCTGTTTCTGTGCTGTATTGCTCCATGACTCTCTAAACCTGCAGGGTTCCTGTACTTATTCATAGAATGGATTCAGGTGGACAAATATGGATTTTAACACCATCTTTGAAAACTCAATTAGTGAACAGATTTTTTTTTAGTCAACAAAATGAGACTGGAGTGAATAGAATGTTTCAGTCTTTTAATCCAAAGTCACAGAGGTGGGTTCATGCTTGGGTCTATTCAGTGTGAACCAGGAGGCATGTTAATTCACCAGTCCACAAAGCTCTCACCCCCATTTCCACCATAAATACACTTTCACTCATGACCAACACCATTCCCCTCTAGCCAAGATTTGATTCTGAAGCGGACCAATTGCATCCTTGGTTGCTTATTCCATCCTGAGCTAAGTTACCATCTACATTGCCTCTTCATCACGGAGATCAACTCTTTCCACCTCTGGAAAATCACTTGTCTCCTTCCTACCTCACCCCATTTACTTCTGAATTCCTCTTCCATGACATAGTTATGTTCAATTTCTACAACTCCAATGCTTTCCAGGCTGATTTCCCCATCTTACACACTTCATAAGTCTTCTCAAAGCTGTGTGGTAATATGCTCAATAGGTGTGTCCCACGGAAAAGAAGAGTGCTTGAAAAGGCTTGAGGAGAGATGGAACAGAAACTAAAGAAAAACGTATTCAGGGCCAGGACTATAAAGATCTTTACAGGCAATTTTCCCCAGTGGGCTATAAGACATAGGAGCAGAAGTAGGCCATTTGGGCCATCAAGTCTGCTCCACTATTCCATGGAATCAGGACTGATCCAACTCCATGTTCCTGCCTTATCATGGTAACTTGTGATACCCTTGCTGATAAGGTATCTATCCATCTAGGTCAAAGAATTGTAATAAATTTGTCACGCATGATTTCCCCTTCATGAAGCTATGCTGACTCTGATTTATATTATGAATTCATAAATGCTCCATTTTTATAATACTTTATACATAATACAATAGAATTTTCCTAAAGACAGACATTAAGCTAACTGGTCTAACCTGTTTGTCTTCCTCCCTTTTTAAATAAGGGTGTTTGTTACATAGCAGTTTTCCAATGATTTGGGACTTTCCCAGAATTGAAGCATTCTTGGTAGATTACTACCAGTGCATTCAATATCTCTGCATCTTTAAAATCTTAAGATATAACCCATCATATTCAGGGGACTTATCCTTTAGCCCCATTAGTTCCCCTAGTATTTTCTTTTTGGTGATAATTATTTTGGCTCTTCCATTCCATTCCCCCTTTAGCTCCTTGATTATTTAGTATTCTTGGAATGCTATTCATGTCCTCCACTGTGAAGACTTATAAAAAATATTTGTTCAAATCCTCTGCAATTTCCTGGCTCCCCATTGTTATTTCACCATCCTTGTTCTCCAAATAACGTATGTTCACTGTGGTTTCTCACTTCCTTGCTTTATATTTAAAGAAGCTCTCACTGTCTGTAGTGATGCTACTTGCTAGTAACAGCCTACATAGTTTATTTTTTCCCTATTTTCTTATTTTTTTGCTCATTGTTTCTTGGTTTTTAAACTTCCCCAATCCTCCAATTTACCATTAATCTTTGCCACACTGTATGTTTTCTTTCAATTTGATACCATTCATTTTTTTTCCTTAGTTAACCATGATCAGTGTATTCCTTTCCTAGAATCTTCCTCACTGGGCTGCATCTTTGCTGTGAGCCACGAATCATTTCTTAAATATCTGCCATTTTCCTTAAATCATATTTTCTGCTGAACTCCTTTCCAAGTCCACTCCAGCCATCTCTATCGTCGTTCCTATGCCATTATTTAAGTTTAGCACAATAGTTTTTAAGACTTTTTTATTGTAAGATTATTTATTAAACCTGCCTCATTACCAAGTCCAAAAATGCCTCATCCCTGGTTGGATTCACAGCATATTGTTCGACGAAACCCATTCTGAATACTACATTAATTCTACTTTGTGGCTATCTTTGGACATTTGATTTTACCAAACTACAAGCTAAAAGTCATCCAGCATTAATGTGAAATAAGTCAGTACCTGTGCTCATTAACTGCAGCATTATTCTCTCTGTCTTACAGTACCATCTGTTCGAGACCCGTAGACTACTCCCACTGGTCTTCTTCCTCTTGTTATTTCTTACTTCCATCCATATAGATCTTACATATTCCAATCCAACATCATTTCTTGCTATCGTACTAATTTCATCACTTACTAACAAAACTACTTCACTATTTATTGTTTGGAAAAGTCACATTCCCGAGTATCGAGTTCTCCACTTTGATTTTCTTGTAATCATGTCTTTGTAATGACTATAAGATCATACCCATTAACCTCTATTTATGTTGTTAATTCATTTGTTTTGTTACGAATACTATGTTCATTTAGGTGAAGAATCATTAATTTTGCCTTTATACATTTTGTTTCCCCTTTGACCTGATTTGCTGTTTTGTTTAGGCTTGTATACTTTATTCCTTCCTGTCCTACTCTGGCATCATTACCAAAATAGTTGCCCACAATACTGTCTCCTACCACTATTGCATTGCTATTTTCTTCCCCAACTTGAATGGCTCCCTGTACTATGGTTTCGTGGTCAGATCACTCATTCGCTGTGTAATCCTCACTCTTGTTCACACAGCTTGAAAGAACCTTGTAACTGTTGGATTATTGCAGGGAGAGAGGCTCCTTGAGAGCTGCCCCTTGGGTGCCCATACCTGCCTCACTTGCTCCTTGATCACAGATGAAATAGGAATTACGAAATCTAACGGGTGTGACCACCTCCTGGAGCAAAGTGTTCAGGTAAATTTGCCATTCCATGACATCTACAGTTTGGACTTCAGCTCCTCAGTTTGAATCCAAAGTTGCTTGAGAGCAAACACTTGCTACAGCTGTTTTAAATATGCATCACCTTGGAGCTCAGCAGTGTCCATATGCTACAGCTGCAACACATCACCTGATCTGCCATTTCTATCATATTTTAATTAAGTTAGCAATTAAATCACTCTTGTACTCTATTCTTTACATTTGTAGGATCCTTACTCTTTAACACTTAGTAATCCACAAACTTTGTTTTAACCAGCACCTTACCAACTGGGAGTCTTGATAAACTAGCAAAAAGTATATACCTCAAATACCACAATGTACTGCGATGTCTGAGTATTTATGCTGTAAATAAACTATAATGGTGATGAGTATACTCCAGAATTATGTTACTATTACTTACTGTGTGTTTTCACATTGGTTTTAGGAGGAATGTTAATGTTTTTACATAAATTTTTTTGAGGGATGTTGAAGTCTCAAAGCTTTGCCTGGTCAGGGTTTACCACAGTTTGTGCATACCTCTTGATTATCTGGAATATTTGATCAACCGGCATACTTCTGGTCCCATATGTGCTGGTTAATAAAATGTTTGCTGTGTTTTTTGTTCTTTTATTAATGCACTAGTGTCATACACTATTTTATCTAATACGCTATTTTTAAAGAAAAAGTGACATGAACACAAACTGAAGACCATAGTTTCACTTTGAAGACTAGAATTTTAAAGATTAGTCAGAGCAGCAATGGGAGTGGAACAGAGCTAAATCCAGAGGAGGAACTCTGAAGTGATGTCACAATTCAAAAAGTCACATAGACTGCTTGGAACCATCTTTACAGACTGATTGTGTAATACCAGGGAGTGTTGTTTGTAGTTCATAAAGTTCACAATGGCAGGAGAACTCAGGCCATGGAATGCTCCTTCTGCAATATGTGGGAAATCAGGGACACTTTCAGTGTTTACGGTGACCACATATATAGGAAGTGTGTTCTGCTGCAATTCCCGATTAGCTGCGTGGAGGTGCTGGAGCTGTGATGCTGAGGTTAGAATGTTTAGTGAGCTGGTCACACCATAAGTAAGGACTACACAGGCAGAATAGCGTTGGGTGATCACCAAGAAGACTAGTAATCTTGGGCAGGCAGTGCAGGAATCCTGTGAAGCCATTCCCCTCTCAAACAGATATACCATTTTGGATACTGTTGGTGGGGAGGATTCCTCTCAAGAAGCAGCAGCAGCAGCCAATTTGGTGGCACTACATTTGGCTCTGCTGCACAGCAGAGGATGAAAAAGACTGGGGAGCTTTAGTGATACGGGACTCCATTGTAAAGGAATCTGACAGGTGGTTCTGAGGAAGCAAACAAGACTCCAGAGTGGTATGTTAGATCCCCAGTGCCAGGGTTGGGAATGTCTTAGAGTGGCTACAGGGCATTCTGAAGGGTGAAGGTAAACAGCCAGCAGTCTTGGTACATGTGGGCACCAACAACATGAGTAAAAAAAGAATGAGGTCCTGCAGCAGGAAATTACATACCTAAGTAATAAATTAAAAAAGAAGACTATGAAGGCTGTAATCTCTGGATTACTTCCACTATCATACACTACTGAGTATAAGAAGATAGGTCAGATGATCATTTGGCTAAAGGGATGGTTGTAGGAGGGAGGACTTTTGATTTTTGGATCACTTCTGGATAGGTAGGACTGGACAAGCTGGACAGGTTGTACCTGAAAATGAAATGGGTCCTGGCTGGGAGGTTTGCTTATGCTGTTGGGGAGGATTTATACTGATTTGGCAGGGGTATACTTTTTTTCTTCATTCACGGGATGAGCGTGTTGCTGGCTAGGCCAGCATTTCTTGCCCAGAGGGCAGTTAGGAGTCAACCACATTGCTGTGGGTCTGGAGTCACATGTAGGCCAGACCAAGTAAGGATGGCAGTTTCTTTCTCTAAAGGACGTTAGTGAACCAGATGGATTTTTCCAACAATCAACAATGGATTCATAGTCATCATTAGACACTTTATTCCAGATATATATTGAATTCAAATTACACCATCTGCCATGGCAGGATTCCTGCGATAATACCACTAGGCCATCGCCTCCCCACAATGGGCATGGGCACAGTGCATGTAAAGTTGGGAGCAAGGCCCAATCAAGTTGTGGAAGGAATGCCAGGACAGTCCAGTAGGCGGAGAAGACATGGGCAGGATAAGGCACATGGACATCTAGAAAGCTAAAGTGTATCTATTTTAATGCAAAGAGCTTGATTGGTAATGAACATAGAGCACTGATCACCAGTCTAACTATGATATTGCTGCAATCACTGAGACATGGTTGAAAGGAGGACAGGACTGGCAGCTCAATATTCCAGGACATAGAATTTTCAACAACAACAAAAACAAAGTTGCTGGAAAAGCTCAGCAGGTCTGGCAGCATCTGTGAAGGAAAAAACAGCATAAACGTTTCGGGTCCGGAAAGAATAGAGGAAGGGTCACCAGAACCGAAACGTTCACTCTGTCTTTTTCTTTCACAGCTGCTGTGAGACCTGCTGAGCTTTTCCAGCACCTTTGTTTTTGTTCCAGATTTACAGCATTCACGGTTCTTTCAGTTTTTATGTAGAAATTTCAAGCCAAATGTGGGGGGTGGAGATGTAAGAAAGATGGGGGCATTGCATTATTGATAAAAGAAACCAACATTGCAGCATGAGGGAGGATATCATAGAAGGGTCTTAAAATGTGGCCATTTGGGTACAGTTTAGAAATTAAAAAAGAGGTAATTACCTTGCTGGGATTATACTACAGGCCTCTCAACAAACAGAGGGAGGGATAGGAGCAAATATGTAAGCAAATCACAGAAAAGTGTGAGAGAAACAGAGTTGTAGTTGTAGAGGACTTCAATTTTCCTAACATTAGCTGGGATCACCTTAGTGTGAAAGGATCAGACGGGGTGGAATTTTTAGAATTTTAATGAATTAGAATTAGATTTTATTGAGTATAGTGAAAAGTGTACCATGTCACAATTCCTGGCGCCATCTTAGGTACAAAGTCAAACAATAAAGAAACATAGTTAAAACTTAAACACAACAGTCCTTCTTAGTATTAAGTAGAAAAATAAAGAAATAAAGTTAAAAGCTCAACAGTCTGTCTTAAGTGCTCAGCCATGCTGGGCTCACACTCCCTACAAGGGTTTGATCTCCTCTGCTTTGGCTTGCTCTCCAGGAGACTTCAGACTGCCTGCTTTCACCACCACATTGCCGATGCTAGGGACTTCCTTCACCGCCGCACTGGGCTTGATCTCTGACTGTCAAAACCTTGATCAAGGCCCCTAGCCGCTGCCACACACCAGACCTCTAGCTGATCTCTACAGTCCTGATCCAAGCTCCCAGCCGCTGCCATGCTCTGGACCCAACAAATCTGCAATGCATTGCTGCCGCTGCCTCCATGACCAAACTCTCTCCAGAAGGTAAGTTAAGTAGAAAAAGAAACAAACTTAAAAAAAAGGAGAAAAGAAGAAAAAGAAATAAAAAACTAGATAAAAGTGGACAGAGTGGACGCGAGGTTAACATGGACTGAGGAAAATGCATCCAGGAGAGTTCCTGTGCCACTACATAGATAGTCCAACTAGAGATGGGACAATGCTAGACCAAATGCTAGAGAATGAAGCTGGTCAAGTGGTTGAAATTTCAGTGGTGGAGTATTTTTGAGGATGGTGAACAAAACTCTAACTTTAAAAGTCATTTTAGAAAGGGATAAGGATAGCGCAAAAACTAAGTTTCTAAATTTTGTTAAGGTCAATTTTAATATCATTAGCTAGGATCTGGCAAACATAGACTGGGAGCAGCTTCTTGCAGGTAATTCTACATTTCGAAAGTGGGAGTTTTTTTTAAAAAGTAGTATATTGAGAATTCAGGGTTAGCATGTTCCTCTAAGAGTGAAGGACAAGGACATCATGTCAAGGGGACCCTGGATGTCAAGGGATATCAAGAGTTTAGTTAAGAAAAAGAGGGAAGCATATGTCAGGTACAGTGCATTAAAACTGAGGGAGGCCCTTCAACAGTGTAGACAGTGTAGGAGGTTGCTTAAAAAGGAAATTAGGAGGGAAAACAATGGCCATAAGGTATCTTTGGCAGATGGGATCAAGAGAAACTTCATGGCTTTTTAAAAGTATATTAAGCATGAGAGAATTACCAGGGAAAAAGTGGGACCTAGTAGAGATCAAAGGGGCAAACAGTGTGTGGAGCCAGTGGACATGGGTGAGGCCCTAAGTGAATACTTATCATCTATATTTACAGAGGAGAAACTCATAGTGGCTGGGGATTTCAGTTGGGATGGTGATGTTCTAGAACTGTTAAGATTAAGAAGGATGTATTAGGCATTTTTAACAGGCATACCAGTGCACAAATCCCCAGGGCCTGATGAGATGCTTCACAGGCTGCTATGGGAGACAAGGGAGGAGATTGCTGGGACCCTGGCGAGGATATCTAATATCTCACTGGCTACCTCTGGGTAGTTTAGTGAAGTGCCAGATGATGAAAGGATAGATAATGTAATTCCTTTGTTTAAGAAGGACGGCAGAGATAGTCCAGGTAATTATAGACCAGTTAGTTTGTCATCACTGGTAGAGATTTCATTAGAAAAAATTCTGGAGGACAGGATTAATCAATACTTGGAAAGGTATTGATCAGGGATAGTCAGCACAGAAGTGTTAGAGGGAGATCCTGTCTGACTAATTTAATTAGATTTTTGAAAAGGTGACTAAATATATTGATGAGGGTAGTGCAGTTGATGTGGTTTACATTGGACTAATAAGGCCTTTGACAAGGTCTCAGATGGAATGATGGTCCAATAGTTAAGAGCCAATGGGATTCAAGGCAAGTTGACAAATTGGTTCCAAAACTGGCTTAGAATAGGAGGTAAAGAATGATGGAGGGGGTTGTTTTTATAATTGGATACCTCTGACCAGCACTGTACCACAGAGTTTGATGATGGACCCGTTTTTGTTATTTATATCAACAGCATGGATGTGAACGTAGGAAGAATAAATAGTAAGTTTTGCAGATGATATGAAAATTGGTGATGTTATTGAATATTTTTGAATAGATTTGTAGCTCAGGTTGTGGATGCTGTGGTTGCTTTGCTCGCCAAGCTGGTTCATTGGTTTGCAGACGTTTCATTGCCCTCTTGGTAACATCATCAGTGCAGCCTCCAATGAAGCGTTATTGTATTTTCCCACTTGCTATTTAAACTCTGGGGTCTGTTGGAGTTGATTACCTCATTTCCAGTTTTTCTTTGCAGTGGTGTGTACACAGGGTCTAATTCTGTGTGTTTATTGAAGGCTTTCTTGGTGGAGAACCAGGCTTCTAGGAATTCCCGTGCTTGTCTCTATTTGGCTTGTCCTAGTATCCTGACTTTGTTCCAATCGAACTCGTGGTCCTCCTTGTCTGTATGTATGGAGACGAGTGAGTACTGGTCGTGTCTTTTTGTTACTAGTTGCTGTTCATGTATTCATATAGCCAGTTTTCGTCCTGTCTGTCCAGTGCAATGTTTGTGGCAGTCTTTGCATGGAATCTTGCATATTATGTTAGTTCTGTCCATTGTGGGTAAGGGATCTTTGGTTCTTGTTAGCAGTTGGTGTAGGGTTGATGTAGGTTTGTGTGCCACTCTGATGCTCAGTGGTCGTAGGAGACATGTGGTCCGTTCAGATACGTTCTTGATGTATGGTAACGTGACAAGTGTGTCGGCATGTACTGTATCTTCCTGTTGTTGTTTGTGTGACAGGCATCGCTGGACCTAGCTGTTCAGGTATCCGTTGTCTCTAAATACTTGGTGGAAGTATTCTTCCTCATTTTGGCGTAGTTCTGGGTTGCTGTAGTATGTTGTCGTTCATTTCAATAGTGTTTTCACGCAACTCTGTTTGTGGGTGTTGGGGTAGTTACTGTTGAAATTTAGGACTTGACTCAAGTGTGTGGGCTTTCTGTATACTTTGGTCAGAAATTCCCCATTGGCCTTACATTCTACTATCATGTCCAGGAATGGGAGTTGTTTGTTCTTTTCTTCTTCTCTGGTGAATTTGATGCCAGTGGTTTGTTGGTGTGTTTCTTCTAGTTTAGTTCATTTGATGATGATGAAAGTGTTGTCCACATATCGGATCCATAGTTTGGGTTGGATCTTTGGAAGATCATGCTTTCAAGACTCTGCATCAATGCTTCTGCTATTAGTCCAGAGATGGGTGACCCTATAGGTTTCCTGTTGATTTTTTCGTCGATCTGGCCATTAAAGGTAAAGTGGGTTGTGAGGCATAGGTCCAGTAATTTCAGCATGTTCTCAGTGGGAATGGTGTTATTCGGGACCAGTTCCTTCGGTAGTGTGGCTAGTATTTCTCTTGCCAGTGGTGTGTTGATTGATGTGAATAGGGGAGTAACATCAAAGGATACCATGGTCTTGTCCTCGTCTATTCTTATGTCTTTGAAGGTTTTGAGGAACTCCTGGGCTGAGTGGATTGAGTGGGTTGAGTTGTTGATGAGGTGCTTCAGTCTTCATTGTAATTTTTCCGCTAACCTACGTGTTGGTGTGCCTGGGAGAGACACTATGGGTCTGAGGGGTACTTCTGGTTTGTGTGCCTTTGGGAGGCTGTAGAATCAGGGTGAGGGTGCAGGGTGGGGTTGGGGGGGGAGGCGGGGGGTGGCGGTTGTGTTTGTCCCTTCAGGTTTCATTTTAGGTAGTCTGCTTCGTTGATTTGTCCGATCTGTTTGAGTCTCTTTAGTATGTAGATGATTTTGTTTCCCTGTTGTGGTGTCGGGTCAGTTTCCACTTGTTAGTATGTAACTGCTAACAAGAACTAAAGGCCACTTACCCACAATGGACAGAACCAACGTAATATACAAGATTCCATGCAAGGACTGCGACAAACATTACATTGGACAGACAGAAAGAAAACTGGCTACAAGAATACATGAACACCAACTATTAACAAAAAGACACGACCAATACTCACTTGTCTCCATATGTACAGACAAGGAGGACCACCAGTTCGACTGGGACAAAGTCAGGATCCTAGGACAAGCCAAACAGAGACAAGCACGGGAATTCCTAGAGGCCTAGTTCTCCACCAAAAAGGCAATCAATAAACACATAGAATTAGACCCTACATACACACCACTGCAAAGAAAAGCCGGAAATGAGGTAATCAACTCTAACGGACCCCAGAGTTTAAATAGCAAGTCGGAAAATACAACAATGCTTCATTGGAGGCTGCACTGATGAGTGAGTCAACCACGGATGTTGTTGATACTGAGGAGGATGTTCTCGGGCTATAGTTTGATATTGATCAGCTGGTAAATTGGGCAAAGCAATGGCAAATAGAATTCAATCCCAATAAGTGCAATATAATGCATTTTTGGAGGTCCAGTAATGAAAGGACATTCACAATGAATGGTAAGTCTGTAGGGAGTATTGAGGAACAAAGGGACCTTGGTGTTCAAGTCCATAGATTCCTGAAAGTGTCAGTATAGGTAGAAAACAGAGCATATGCATAAATGGGTCTTTTCAAATTGACAGGATGTAACGAGTGGAGTACTACAAGGGTCTGTGCTGAGCCCATAACTCAAAGATATTGATGACTAGATCAAAAGCATAGTGACTAAATTTGCAGATATCACAAATAAGGTACGTTATGAAGTTGATAGAATGAGGATGTAAACTACCCAGAGGTAGTTTAAGTGAGAGCAAAAATCTGGCAGATTAGAGTATAATGTGGGAAAATGTTGTTATTCTCTTTGGCAGGAAGAAAGAGGAAAAAGATGGTAATATTTAACATACTTGGAATTCTGAAGTGGAGTGAGAGCCAGATGTTTTAGTAGATATGTCACTAAAAGCTAATATGCAGGTTCAGCATATATCAAAAAAGCTAATGGGATGTTCTTTGATTCAAGAGAAAATGGACATAAAAGGGAGAATATTATACTTCAGTTACATATACAGGGAATTGGAGAGACCACATCGTGTAAACTGTGTGCAGTTCTGGTCTCCTTATTTAAGGAAGGATGTGAACGTATTGAAGGCAGCTCAGAGGAGGTTTACTGGAATGAGCAGGTTGTTTTATGGGGAAAGAATGGACAGGCTGGGTTTGTTTTCACTGGAGTCGAGAAAAGTGAGGCATGACGACTGAAATTCAAAAGATGCTGATTCGTCTTGGCAAGGTGGACATGTAAACAATGTTTGCTGTTGAAAATGAGTCCACAGCTAGGGGACATGCACATAAAATTAGGGTCACCCTTTTAGGTCAAAGCTGAGAGGATTTTCTTATGGAGGGTTACGTGAATTTGGAACATTCTGGCTCAGGTGGTGGTGGGGTTGAGGTCATTCAATATTTTCAAGGTGCAGGCAGCTTGATTCACTTGCCTAAGAAGGAGCTAAGGATACTGGGGAGGGATGGGAATGGAGAATTTGGAACACAAACAAATCAGCCATGATCTTAATAGCAGAGCAGGCTTGAAGGGCTGAATGGCCTACTTTTGCCACTAACTTGTATGACATAGATGAGGAAGGGGATCAAAGGCAAAAATCACTGGAAGACAGGGGTATGAAGATTTTTCCTTTTCTTTGTTTTTTCATGGGACATAGGTGTCATCACAAGAAAAGTATTTGTAGCCCATCCCTAATTGTCCCTTGAACTAAATAACTTACTCAGTCATGACAGAGAGTAATTTAGAAGCAACTACATTGCTGTGGGTCTGGACTCATGCTCAAGCCAGACTAGGTCAGGATGACATATTTCTTTTCCTAAATGGTATTCATAGACAAAAGATGCAGGTTAGGGGCTGTCAGTATGAACCAGTGTGAATATGTTAGTGCATCAGCAGGATGGAAGATTGAGTGAATCCCTTCCCACACTCAGAACAGTATGCATTTTCTGGTGTGTTGTCAAGTAGGATGACTGAGGGAATCTCTTTCCACAGTCAAAGCAGGTGAATGGTTTCTTCACACTGTGAACACGCTGGTGCATCCTCAGATTGAATAACTGAGTGAATCTCTCCCCACACGCTGAACAGGTGAATGATCTCTCCCATTGCAATATCTTGAAAAGGAGTTCACAGAAGCAGTACATAACAAGGAGGAGGATTGCTGGAAACCAATCATTTCAGTGTAGAAGGTTTTCAACATAATACATTGGACTAACTATCTACAGCTGCTTCCTCAATGACTTCCCACCTAAAATAAAGTCAGTACTGGATTTGTTTGCTGATAACTGAAACAAGCCATGTCCATATGCTGCACAATCTGAACATGATTCAGGCTTGGGCTGATAAGTGGCAATTCATGAAAGAAGCAATACTGATAGGTGGAAAAACATGTTTACACAGCGAATGGTTAGGATCTGGAATGCACTGCTTGTTATTGTGGTGAATGCACATTCAATTCTGGATTTCAAAAGAGAGTTGTATAATTGCCTGATGACAAACATTTTGCAGAACTTTGAGCCAGAAGAATTTGACATTCTTATGGAGGGCTTGCAGAGAGAAGGTGGATGAATGGCCTTATTCTGTGCTGTAAGCACTCCGTGATTCTATAATCCAATGGCTTTTCTCTTTTTTTCTGATCCTAAGTGTCACCATTCTCCTTATTTTAGATGCCCCAACTCTTATTTTCTTTTCAGAGACTCTCTGGGCAATTATAATTTTCTCCTAACTCTATCTTTTGAAAGATCTAGAAATCTCTGAAGGTGGTTAGACAGATTAAAAAGCAGTTAATAAAAATATGGAATCCTGGGCCTTATATAAGCAAAGAGGACAAACACAAGCAAGTTATATTAAGTCTATAGTTAAGCTAGGCTGCACTTGGAATAATGGGTTGAATTATGGGAGGATATAAAGGGTTCAGAAAAAATACAAAAGAGATTTGCTGGAATTTACTAGAAATGAAGGACTTCGGTTCATTCATAGATTGGTAAACCAGGGCTGTTTCCTTTGGAAGTGGTTTGATAGTCAGGTTTAAAACCATGAATATTTAAATAGAATAAAATAAATAGGAATGATTTTCATTGTAAAAGTGATTCAAGTTGATTGCCCGAAGAACCAGAGGCAACACAAGGGAAATGGAGTGCCTGGTAGCCTGGCAGAAACTGACTCTATAGCAACTCTCAGAAGGGAACTGAATGAATACTTGAACAGAGAAACATTGCAATGTTACTGGGAAGGACAGACAGTGGAAAATTTGGATAGATCTTCCAACAGCAAAGGCAAACTCTGCCAAATTTTCTGTACATTGTAAAGAGTCATTGTCTCAATAAATAAACTCCCTACTCATCAACATTTCCCCATGCTTTATAAATTATCTATTCTCACTCATCACTGTTCCTCCATTTACACACATTATCATAATGATTTCCCAGATTTATAGATGTAACCGATCAACATTTTTCCTCCAATTATACTCTCTAATCATCACTATTATTCCTCAAGTACAGACCTGAACGATCAAAATCTTTCCCATTACAGGTCATCCCTTAACCATTCTCTCTCAATTTACTCCCTGGGGCATCACCATTCTCATCCATTTACGGACATTCCCTTATCAATACAACTTTCCCTCCTTTACAGGTGCTCTCCGACTCATCACCATTTTCCCTCTAATTACAAATGTTCAGACCCATCATGATTCTCCATCTCTTCACATTCGTTCCCCAACCCATCACCATTCTCCCTCATGTACAGATGCTCCTTATCCAACCACCATTCTCCCTTTCCGGACTCTCCGACCCATCACCATTTGTCCTCTATTTACAGAGATAGCAGGAACTGCAGATGCTGGAGAATCTGAGACAACAAGGTGCAGAGCTGGATGAACACAGCAGGCCAAGCAGCATCATAGGTGCATAAAGGCTGATGTTTCGGGCCTAGACCCTTCATCAGAAATGGGGGAGGGGAAGGGGGTTCTGAAATAAATAGGGAGAGAGGGGGATGTGGATAGAAGATGGATAGAGGAGAAGATAGGTGGAGAGGAAACAGACAGGTCGAAGGGGCGGGGATGGAGACAGTAAAGGTGAGTGTAGGTGGGGAGTTAGGGAGGGGATAGGTCAGTCCAGGGAGGACGGACAGGTCAAGGGGACGGGATGAGGTTAGTAGGAAGGAGATGGGGGTGCGGCTTGAGGTGGGAGGAGGGGATAGGTGGGAGGAAGAACAGGTTAGGGAGGCGGGGACGAGCTGGGCTGGTTTTGGGATGCGGTAGGGGGAGGGGAGATTTTGAAGTTTGTGAAATCCACATTGATACCATTGGGCTGCAGGGTTCCCAAGTGGAATATGAGTTGCTGTTCCTGCAACCATCGGGTGGCATCGTTGTGGCACTGCAGGAGGCCCAGGATGGACATGTCATTTGAGGAATGGGAGGGGGAGTTGAAATGGTTCGCGACTGGGAGGTGCAGTTGTTTATTGCGAACCGAGTGTAGGTGTTCTGCAAAGTGGTTCTCGAGCCTCCGCTTGGTTTCCCCGATGTAGAGGAGGCCACAATGGGTACAGCGGATGCAGTATACCACATTGGCAGATGTGCAGGTGAACATCTGCTTGATGTGGAAAGTCTTCTTGGGGCCTGGGATGGGGGTGAGGGAGGAGGTATGGGGGCAGGTGTAGCACTTCCTGCAGTTGCAGGGAAAAGTGCCGGGTGTGGTGGGGCTGGAGGGGAGTGTGGAGCGGACAAGGGAGTCACGGAGAGGGTGGTCCCTCTGGAAAGCAGATAAGGGTGGGGAGGGAAAGATGTCTTTTGGCTGAACTCGTCCTCACCCTCAACAACTTCTCTTTCAATTCCTCCCACTTCCTACAGACAAAGGGGGTGGCCATGGGTACCCGCATGGGCCCAAGCTATGCCTGCCTCTTTGTAGGTTACGTGGAACAATCCCTCTTCCGTACCTAAACCCCACCTTTTCCTCCGTTACATTGATGACTGTATCGGCGCCGCCTCGTGCTCCCACGAGGAGCTCGAACAGTTCATCCACTTCACCAACACCTTCCACCCCAACCTTAAGTTCACCTGGACCATCTCGAATACCTCTCTCCCCTTCCTGGACCTCTCTGTCTCCATCTCGGGCAACCACCTAGAAACCGATATCCATTTCAAGCCCACCGACTCCCACAGCTACCTAGAATACTCCTCCTCCCACCCACCTTCCTGCAAAAATGC
>NC_063374.1:776768-789873 GCF_021869965.1 Rhincodon typus | reverse complement strand
CCCTCACCCCCATCCCAGGCCCCAAGAAGACTTTCCACATCAAGCAGATGTTCACCTGCACATCTGCCAATGTGGTATACTGCATCCGCTGTACCCATTGTGGTCTCCTCTACATCGGGGAAACCAAGCAGAGACTTGGGGACCGCTTTGCAGAACACCGATGCTCGGTTCACAATAAACAACTGCACCTCCCAGTCGCAAACCATTTCAACTCCCCCTCCCATGCCTCAGACGACATGTCCATCCTGGGCCTCCTGCTGTGCCACAACGATGCCACCCGAAGGTTGCAGCAACAGCAACTCATATTCCGCTTGGGAACCCTGCAGCCCAATGGTATCAATGTGGATTTCACAAGCTTCAAAATCTCCCCTCCCCCTACCGCATCCCAAAACCAGCCCAGTTCGTCCCCGCCTCCCTAACCTGTCCTTCCTCCCACCTATCCCCTCCTCCCACCTCAAGCCGCACCCCCATCTCCTACCTACTAACCTCATCCCTCCCCCTTGACCTGTCCCCTCCCTAACTCCCCACCTACACTCACCTTTACTGGCTTCATCCCCGCCTCTTCGACCTGTCTATTTCCTCTTCACCTATCTTCTCCTCTATCCATCTTCTATCCGCCTCCCCCTCTCTCCCTATTTATTTTCAGAACCCCCTTCCCCTCCCCCTCCCCCATTTCTGATGAAGGGTCCAGGCCCGAAACGTCAGCCTTCCTGCTCCTATGATGCTGCTTGGCCTGCTGTGTTCATCCAGCTCTGCACCTTGTGTCCTCTATTTACAGATGCTCTTTGGGTGAGCTGATATTTCGCCGCGGGGGTCCCCAAGGATCCGAAAGAAACGGAACAAACAAAACCTGGCGACTCTGGTGGCGGACAGGAGTCCCAGTTTTATGTTCGAGTCTTGGGAATAACGTTGCAAGTTTTGTTTTGGAGCTGGACATGCACACAACGTTTTTTAATCCGGCTCGCAGGAGCTCTTATCGTCCGTCTCACGGCGCACACTCCAACTTCCAGGTGACTGCTAGCATCTCAGAACCAATAGGAGGAGGGAACGGGACTGTCAGTTTGGGGCTGGTCTGGAGGGCAGAGTTGGAGCGGCTGCCCCTCCAACCATTCGGAGTGAATGAGGGTGGGGAAGGCCTGCTTGTCCAACCAATCGGAGTGAATGTGGGGTGGGGGCGCTACCACTCCAACCAATCGGAGTGCATAGCGGGGGAAGCCTGCCTCTCCAACCAATCGGAGTGAAGAAGGGTGGGGGCACGACTCCGACTAATCGGAGTGAATGAGTAGCTGCAGCCACCACATCCCACTACCCACCGTACCCAGCCACAGTGAATGAACGGGCGGCTGCCACTTCAACCAGTCAGAGTGAATGAGGATCGGGCTGATCCTGTCTCTCCCCGGTTGGCTGAAATTATCCTTTATTTGGAAACCCGATTTGTATCAAACCCCGGGAGGAAACTAGACCTTTCTGTTAAAAACCGAAAAAATCAGAAACAAAAAACAGAGGTTGCTGGAAAAGCTCAGCGAGTCTGACAGCATATGTGAAAAGAAATCCGAGTTAACGTTTCAGGTCCTGTGACCCTTCCTCAGAACTGATGGTAGGTAGGAAAATATCACTTTATGTGTAGAAGATATGGTGGGGAAGTAAGGAGTGAACGGTGGGGGCCGGGGGATGGGGAACAGAGCCCAAAGAGAGAGAATCACAGTTGGACAGATAAAGGAGTGGATAACGATCTGGCTAAAAGAGTGAATAGCTGTTAATTTATAGAACCCCTACAGTGTGAAAATAGGCCATTTGGGCCAACATGTCCATACCAACTCTCCAAAGAGCATCCCATCCAGACTCACCCCACCCACCCTTTATCCTTGTAACCAAGGATGTCTGTCCAAGTGTTCTTCTCTCTCTTTGGGCTCAATCCCCCCCCTACCATTTACTCCTTACCCCTTACCCCCACCCCACGTTCTACACGTAAAATCAACATTTTCCTAGCTACCATCAGTTCTGAGTAACGGTCAGCGGACACATAACATTAACTCTGATTTCTCTTCACAGATTCTGCCAGATCTGCTGAGCTTTCCCAGCAACTTCTGTTTTGGTTGTGTAGACCTTTCTGTCTGTGGCATTTAAAGGATGAAACCCTGTTGGGTGAAGCAAATATTTCAACTTTTTTTAATGAAATGGATCAATTCGTGACAGCAGGGATTATTTAAGAAATTAACAGCGTATTGGCTCTTTGTCTTTGAACTCATCCCTTGAAGATCAATATGAACTAGGGAAAGAATTCAAACGTTTTCAACTTATGTCCATGGTTGGGACCGTTTGGTGATGGTCGAATTGTTTGTCAGTCTTTGTAAGGGTGACCTGTACCTGTCCATACAAAGTGACCCGCACCTGCTTACACCAAAGCAGCCCATGTTTGAAAAACTCAAAATGGGCGTTAAGGATTAAAACAAAATGGGACAGCCTGCTCTAACATTGAAGTGAAACATAATGGTACTTTTGAACAAGACGACTTCAAAGTCAGGAAAGGAGCCTTACCACCAACCATCTGAGACAATTTTGATAGAGCTCCCCCGCCCCACCCCATCATCCAGACAGCTGTCCACCACACCTCCTCCATTCCTCACTCCACAGCTCTTAACTACACCCTCTCAAACATAATAAAGATAGGGTCCCCCTTGTCCTCACTTTCTACCTCACCAGCCTCCGCATCCAACACAACATCCTCAAACACTTCTGCCAATTCCAATTAGACCCCCATCCGGAACATCTTTCACTCGCCACCCCTCTTTACCTTCCGCAAGGACTGTTCTCTTTGCCACTTCTCAGTTCATGCTACACTCCCCACCAACCGCCCTGTACCTTCCCCTGTAACCGTAAATGATGCAACACCTGCCCACACACCACCTCCATTCAAGGCCCTCAACAGCCCTTCCAAGTGAGACAAAGCTTCACCTTCATCTCCTCCAACCTAGTCTATTGTATCCGGTGCTCCTGATGTGGTCTTCTCTACGTCAGTAGGCTAGGTGATCGTTTCACCGAGCATCTTTGCCTGGCCCATAACAGCCAACCCTAACCTCCCAGTCATTGCCCATTTCAACTACCCATCTGACATGTCCATCCTCGGCCTCCTCCAGTGTCTCAGTGACTCAAAACACAAATTTGAAGAACAACACCTTATCTTCCACCTGGGCACCCTACAGCCTGGAGGACTCAACATTTGAGTTCTCCAATTGCAAATAACCTGCCCACCCATCGCCCGCTTCCCTTCCAGCCCCACCTTCTGACCCTCCCTTCCAGCACCAACCAGATTCATCCCTCCCATTGACCAACCAGTTTGTACCTACCAGTGTCCACCTATCACCACCATTCCGCCTCCACCCCTTCCCCCACCCTCTTTATCTGCAGCTCCCCCTACCCCCACATCCAGCCCTGAAGAAGGCTAAGACCTGAAATGTTGACTGCTCCTTTCCTCCAGATACTGCTGTGTTCTTCCAGCCTCCTGTTCATCTTACCTTTGATACAAGAATGCCTAAGAACAGATGAGTGATTAATTCCAGCCTCATTAATGACAGTTTGATTGTCCCAGTAAATGAATAACACCAGGTGAGAGTCTCAGCCCATGAACCAGCCAGAATAACTCCCTAAGCAGCTGCAAAGATAACAGCTAAAGTTATTTCATACTAAATAATTGTTTCTTTGAAGTTACTCACAACATTAAGAAATAGGTTCTAGTTAAATAAAGATTCTTCAGGTAATCATAGAAGTAATCAGGTAATCACACTGTGTTATCTCCGACTCCAGCATCTGCAGTTCTTACTATCTCTGAGGGACGATCTAATACTTGTTTTTAATAATAGGAAATTAATTTGAGAGGCTAGAATCAAAGAAACTATTTCTTCAAATGGGGAATCCAGAATAAGGAAGCACAATCTTAAAAGAGCCCAGAGTGAAATGTGGAAGAACACATTCACAGAAAGGGTTGTAGATATCATGGCCATTTTTCCCCCATAGTTATAAATGTTGGATGTCAATTAAATTTCTGCAATGGTAGTTGATTGAATTTTGTTGATCACAGTCTGGACAATGGAACTGAGGTGCAATTTGGCAATGATCTACTGTAATAGTGCAGCAGATGTGAGGGGATGAATGGTCTGCTTCTGTTCCTATGTTCTGGTTGTAATCTCTCCAGTAATAATTGCCTCTAAGTGATAATCAATGATATTCAGTGTCTGATCCAGGGACAGGACAGGTTGTGATGGCAGAGGAGCGGAGTTGAGTTTATTCAGTGTTTGACCCGGAGCAGCCCTCACAACTTGCTGTCGGGGGCAGTCACTCTCCTGTCAGAAAGAGTTCAAAGGAGGGACCGCTTCATCAAGTCTCTGCCACTTGTATCCCACAGCAATCCAAATACAATGAGCAGCTACCAGCATTACATTTATTTTCCAATTGTTTTACAGTGATTCACCACAGTCATGATAGCTTACTGTTGGATCTTATATTTTATTGGAGAGTCTGAGTTGTGGGGTGGATTCATGTGACCTTTATTGTGTATTACTGTTCACTTACATCAGAAAGCAAAAAGGCACACAAAGAGCTTCAGAATGTCTTAATTTATACACTTGCAGCTTACAGTGCACATGCCCCCTTCCCCCCCACCTTTGACTACTATTGGTCAGCAGAGTTGTTCCTCAGTAAATCAACTCTCCGGTATAGCATCTTATGCGATTTCAGCTTGCTTCAGTAAAACAAAGCAATGGACAGGCTTATAGTCCACCCCGATCCTTTGTGAGGTTTTCCAGACTCACTTTTTTCTTGAGGCTTTTCATAATGAATACTGTATTTAAAGTAACATTTGCCAGCTGCACCTTGTTAAATTTATCTAATTAATTGGCAGTTATCATTGCAGGAAATACAAAAGAAAATTGATTTTTGATTCAATCTACTTCATTTCTCTGTAATGATAAGGAGGTTGCCTTTACTGACTGAAACTGGTTTGAATCTTTTCCTTTAATGATATGTAGATCTATAATTAATTATTGAACAACGAATTAGTGTGAGATGTTCTTATCCATGTCTTATGAGTCAGCTGCAACCTTGAGGTGCTATTGTATCAAAGGGGGATTGTTATTATTTCTTTACAGATTGCCTATTGTTTTACTTGTGAAAGCCATATTAATTAAATGTTATTATCTACGTCTTGTGTGTCAACAGCTACTGCTGACCTTGAATTTAAGGAGGTTCCCAAGCACTAAACTACTGTCAGCCATGCTCTGCTGCATTAGCCCTGGGCAGCCGTTGGCCATTTTGTGCTGTTCAGTCAGGGGCAGCCCTAACACTTACATATAATGGAAGTAAGCCTTTTAGAAAATAATCCTTAACCCTCCACCTTTGGCATATCTAGAATATTAAATCCCACTCCAGTTGTTGGGATGTTTATGACCAGCAGGAATAAACCCTGTCAGAGTAAACCCAGTTCAGTCTGGTGGTGATGAACAGCAGCAGCAGCAGAATCCAAATAAACACACAATGAATGGTTTTTACCCTGTGCGAATGAGCTGATGTACTCTCAAGCGTGAGGAATGAGTAAACCCCTTTCCACACTCAACATTTAACAGGTTTCTCTTCCTTATGAATCCACTGGTGTTCCACCAAATTAGTGTACTGACTAAATCCCTTCCCACACTCTGGGCAGCTGAATGGCTTCTCCCCAGTGAATGCGTTGGTGTACTTGCAGGTGGTACGATTGCTTAAACCTCTTTCCACAGTCAGAGCACTTGAATGGTTTCTCGTTGGCGTGAATGACCTCGTACTTCCACAGGCCAGATGAATCTTGGAATCCCTTCCCACACACAAAGCAGGTGATTGGCCTCTCTTCACCGTGAACTCGCTGGTGTGTCAGCAAGTTGGATGAATAAATGAAGTCTTTGTCACACTGAGCATGTGAACGGTCTCTCCCCAGTGTGAAATCGCTGGTGCGCAGCAAGACTGAAGGGCCAAATGAATCCCTTCCTACAGACAGAGCAGGTGAATGGTCTCTCCTCAGAGGGACAGCGCCGATGAGAATCCAGGTTGGATAAGGAATTGAATCGCTTCTCACAATCACTACAGGAATATCTCCCCCTGCAGTGAGTACGTTTGTGCTTTGACAGAGCAGATGCTTCACTGAAGCCTTGTCCACATTCTGAGCACATGAGAGATTTTTCCACATTGTGAACAGTGCTTTCTTCCTGCACATTAAAAGGCCAATGTTATTTTGCTCCTGATGTGATATTTGGCTTGATTAGATTGTCTGCAAACCTGTCCTTTATATTCGCCTGAAATCAGAACATACAAGAGTCATCACAATCAATCAATACTAGATAGAAATCCAAAAAGACAATTCCATTTTCTACATTTTTTTTTGCTTTTCTTTTTAGGGTATGAAGGTCGGTCTCCAGGGGCCCAAGCCTGTTACGAATTGCCCCCATGTCCAGGTGAGGGCTTCAGGCTCAGGGTTATGAGCTACAGCTAAAGGCAGTTAGTTAATCTTTGGTGGTGATGGCTGAGGAGCTGGAACCTTGAGAGACAGGAACTTCTCATGGAGGATCCTTCAGGAAGGCCATGGGGTTTCCTTGCAGCACACACCAGGAATGCATCAGGAAACCACCTATTCTTTTGAAAATACGAGGCTCATAAGAGCAAACAATGAGGAAAATGGAAGAAAAATGCAAGAGATGGAGAAATGAGCAGAAGGCTTGCCCTTGTGCAGATGACATTGCTCACTGGTTCCTATCTCTGTCTCTGTCTCTCTCCTGAAGGTACTGGCTCTGACTGGGTGCAGTCTTATGATGACTAGATTCCTTGCTCAGGTCAGTGACATTCTGAGAATTAAATAGTGACATGTTCAGGACAGGGGACAGGGTCTGGGGATAAGGGCAGGGCCAATAAAGGGCCTGTGTTTCCTCTTTAAGGAACAAGTTAATCATATGTGCAGAGTTTTTGAATCACTGAGTTGAAACAAGCCAATGATGGAGGCTAATCTAATAATGCTAATGGCATGTCTGAACAGCATCATTATTTTAATCTTCAACTTTTACAAAAGAGATAAGCATGTATCTTTTTATTTTTCTGCACTTTACATCGTAGACTAAAGTGGGAAAAGAACTGCTCTTAAAAAATGAAGGATTGTGGAAGAGATTGTTGCACTTTTTAAAAGCAAGCTATTAACACATTGTAAGAATCATTTATCCTGTTGCTTGTTCAACTAGTTGGGGAGCAGGTGCATTAGTTTCAGGCGAGCTGGAGCCAGGCTATGTGTATGAAGAGTCATTCAGGTAGTAACAAGTAGCTGATGGTTCTGCTGGGTGGTGACCAGTTGTCAAAAAACTCAAGAAAATTACAATTACCAGTAAGGCTGAGTAAAATTGCTGGAACTGCAAGTTGACAAGTCCTAGGTCCAGATGGATTTCATCTCTGGGTTTTAAGTAGCTAGTGAGACAGTTAATGCATTGATTTTAATTTCCCAAAGCTCATCAGATTCAGAAAAGGTTCGTTTAGATGGGAAAATAGCTAACATTTCAATTCAAGAAAAGGAGGGGGGAGGGCAGAAAGCTGGAAACTATAGGCCAGTTAGCTTAATATCTGCATAGGGAAAATGTTAGAAGCTATTATGAACCACATTATAACAGGGTACTTGGATTAGTTTAAGGTAATCAGAGAGCCAACCTGCTTTAATAAAAGGGTGTTTAACCAATTTACTGGAATTCTTTGAAGAACTGTAGATAAAGATGAACCAGTGGATACTGTATTTAGGTTTACAGAAGGCATTTAATAACATGCCACATCAAAGGTTATTGTGGAAAATTGAACCTCATGGTGAAGGGGGTAACATATTAGCATGGAAAAGAAGTCTGGCTGCTAACAGGAGGTTGAGAGTAGGAATAAATGGGTCTTTTGTAGGATGGCAGGATGTCATGAGTGGTGTGCCACAGGGTGCTGGTGCCTCAACTCTTTACAATGTACATAAATAATTTGGATGAAGGGATTGAAGGTAGATAGCTAATTTTGCTGATGATACAAAGGTAGGTAGGAAAGTGAGTTGTGAAGAGGATGTAAGGAGACTACAAAGAGATATGGATAGGTTCTAGACAGCATATTTTTAAGGTGTCAGGAGAAAGATTTAAAAGGGATGTGAGGGGCAAATTGTCACACAGAGGGTGGTTTGTATGTGGAATGAACTGCCAGAAGGAAGTGGTAGATGCAGGTACTGTTACAATACCAAAAAGAAATTTGGACAAGTACAAGAAGAGGGAAGGTTTAGAAGGCAACAGGAGGTCTTTGTGAATGTTGGTACCAGTGACTTGGGTAGGGAAAGGGGTGAGGTTCTGCAGACAGAATATCGGAAACTAGACAGGGAATTAAAAAGTTGTCAAATAAACCTGTTGGACCATAACCTGATGTCATGTGATTTCTGACATATGTTTGATGATGAAGGGTTTCTGCCTGCCAACAAGTATGTGATTGGCTCCCAGGTAGCTGAACAGTTTGTGGCTGGTGAATGAGGTAGACAAAAGCCTTTGCACTTCTGGAACAGGAGATCCTGCCTTATGTCAGCAAAAGACAAACATCAAGTGAACCCTATGGTCAGAGACCATTGAATTGCCTTCCCAGTTTTTCCCCTCCACCAATCACACCAACTTGTTTGTCTGACTGTATCAGTGTGTGTGTAGGGGAGTTTTAAGGGGGTTAGAGTTTTAACTACTGGAGTTATAAAGTTGTTATACGTATGGTTCATAGCTGTTTACCTGTAGCTAGAATCTATTTATTTGTAATCCTTGTTATAGAGTCAGAGTCATGGCCATGCTGACCATAATCCCAAACTAAACAAGTCCCACCTGCCTGCACATGGCCCATATCCCTCCAAACATTTCTTATTCATGTCCTATCCAATGTCTTTCAAATGTTATAACTGTACTGGCATCCACCACTCCTCAGGAAGTTCATTTCATACACAAACCACTGTATAAAAAAAACACACAAAACAACGCCCTTGTCTTATTAAAATCTCCCTCTTCTCACCTTAAAAATGTGTCCACCCTAGAGGGAAGGCATCTGCCATTCACCTTATCTATACCCCTCACGATTTTATAAACGTCTATAAAAGGTCACACCTCAAACTGCTACACTCCCAGTGAAAAAGGACCCAGCCTATCCAGCCTTTAATTACAACTCAAACCCTCCATTCCCAGCAACATCCTGACATATCTGTACAGAAGCCTGTTCCACACTCTCTACCTGGGTCTAAAGGACATGTAAATTGGGGAATTTTGTGTGTTTTGTATTTTTATGAAATCTTTGACTCTTGTGATGACCCCAAGAACAGCAAGGCTTGATTTCTAATGGGTTACCCCATGAGGCACAACAACATTGTAATGTCGTAATATGCCCAAGTAAATCTAACTTTCAATGTTTGATCTCAGACTGACCCATACCGCACCAGCAGCTTCTAATGTCATCACACCCTAGTAAATGGATAAATTATTCAGAAATCTTCCAGGAGAGTTTGAGAGATTGTGAAATAATAAGAAGACAGTTCTTGTTAGCATTTACAGTAAGGATGTAGGGGTCTTTGATTCTGTTACAGACTCAATTAAATTTAACAGGGAAATGACAAAAAAGAGGAATGTGAAATATGATGATGAAATAAGAAGTTATACTGAATTCATTAGCCTGAAGAAATAAAAGTATTTGTGATGAATTCAGCTTCTTTAATTGAGTTGTTGTGAAGTTAAAAAGTCTAGTTGTTTCTCCTATCTGGTTGAGTTGTCAACTTTTGGCATCATGACCCAGCGTCAAAACAAGTTGACCATCACATCTCAAGGTAGGAGAGAGGAAACTGATCCACAACAAAAGTTTGAATTCAAAGTATTTGATCAACTTAACAACTGAACCATGAAAAGCATCATATTAGCGTTCTGAGGAAGGGTCACCGGACCTGAAATGTTAACTGTTTTTTCCTTCACAGATGCTGCCAGACCTGCTGGGCTTTTCCAGCAACTTTGTTTTTGATCATTTTAGCATCTCCATTTACAACTGATCAGTGTCTAATTTACCCTTGGAATAAATCTGTAAATTCTTCAAGAACTTTTCCTGAATTAGAGACAGAATAATGTATCATCAACAAATTAATATATCCCATCAGTCTCCAAATCAGTTAAATCAATGGTAACTATTCTCATATTTTAATTCTCTAATTGTCTCTCTTGATATCATTTTCCTCATGTACCCACCTTCCATCCCCCCCCCCAACTCAACTTTAAACATCATTCCTTTCTTGTTGTCTGATCACTGTCTCCCTCTTTGTCCCATTACTCTGTTCCTCCCTCAGACATCCACCTGCAATATTCTTCAAAAATAACCAAGGGCTTTCTGTGAGCAGTGTAGGGTGGCTCAGTGGTTAGCACTGCTGCCCCACAGTGCCAGGGATGTAGGTTCAATTCCAGCTTTTGGTGACTGTCTGCGTGGAATTTGCACATACTCCGCATGTCTGCATGGGTTTCCTCCGAGTGCTCCAGTTTCCTCCCACAGTCCAAAGACGTGCAAGTTAGGTGGATTAGCGATTGGAAAAAACTCCACACAGGGTTATGGGGACGGGTCTGAATGGGATGCCCTTTGGAGGGTCTGTGCAGACTCAATGGGCCAAATGGCCTCTTTCTGGACTCTAGGGGTTCTATGATTCTTTTTCCTGCACAGACACACTTGTTCATTTACAGACCTTTCCTGACCATTCACAATTTAATTTGTTATTCATTAATATATGCTTCCTGACCAGTCTCCATTCCCAGAGCTCTCCAGGCTGTCTGTCAACAGAAATATTTTAAAAGGGGTAGAGAAATCTGAACAGTAAAGAGGTGAGAAATTCCATCTATCAAGTTGTTGTAACCCTGCAATATCCATTGCTAATCCACCTAACCCGCACATCCCTGGGCAATTTAGCATGTCTAATCCACCTAACCTACACATCTTTGGACTGTGGGAGGAAACCCACACAGACACGGGGAGAATGTGCAAACTCCACACAGACAGTTGCCCAAAGATGGAATCTATCCCGGGTCCCTGGCACTGAGAGGTAGCATTGCTAACCACTGAGCCACCGTGCTGCCCGGTCAAAGAAAAAGTCATGGTTAAGTCCCAGGAGCAGGACTTAATTAAAACTAACCGCATTGTCATGAGACCATTGAAAGTCCATGAAGCTATTAGATGAAAGATGCATTGTTTTAGAGGTGATTGAAAGATTTGATCAATCAATCTAGAGTAAACATGCAAGTCCCAGCTGCCCATAATCACTTACTCAAAGTCAGCCTGTTGGATGGAACCACCAGGATCTGCCCAACTGCCGAGTCTCAACTGCCCTCTTCCAGTATTCCCTCACTTTTATACGCTGTAGTGATCCAGCTCCAGCCCCCACTTTTCTTTGTCTTCTATGCTGGGTTTTGGCAGGAGAAATTTCTCCTATCTGCAACTTACAAGGTCACATTCCTTGCAATTTTCTTCAGTAATTTACTCATTTCCCTTTATCTGCCTTGTCTGCTGTCATTTCTTCCAGTTTCAATGTTAGATCTGATACCATACATCAGAATATAATCAATTCTATTTCAGACTTCTGTTTGAGCTAATAACATGGGTAAGAATGGACAAACCCTGTCCTCTCCTCTGATCTGATTGCTTTCCAATTCTGCAGAATGGATGGTCTTAGCAGTGTTGCTGCAGACAGGTTGCCACAGCAAAGTGCCTGTTCTGAAGTTTTAAGCTAAACTTCTCTTTCCCACAACACATTAAATCAAACATTTTAACTCAGTATATTATACCTATGTTATAAGAGGTTTGGAATTGTAAATCTTGTAAACTTGTTCTCCAGGTTTACAAGCTGTTTGAAAATATTACCCTACATTTTATAAAATGAATGATTGATTCAGCTACAGAAGGAATATTGTAGGTTTTGGGTATCTGACACCAGGGAGGATGTAAAGACTATGAAGAGTGTACAGCAGACATTCACTACCACAGCTCTTTGTAAACCTATTGATTAGCCCAGAAGATGTAGAAGTAGAAGTATGCCATTCTGTCCACCTAGTCCCATCAACTGCTGTTTGCCCATAGTTTGTGAAATTCTTTCTTCTATTCAATTCCCCTTTGAAATGTACTGTTCAATCTGCTCCCACCAAACTGTCAGACAGTGCATTCCAGATTGGAATAACTCACTGTGGAATGAAATATTTTCCCAGAGTGACCTGTTGCAGCAGTGGAATTGCTGTTTGAGATTTTATTTGTTCATGGGATCTGGACATTTTTGGCTAGGCCAGCAATTGTTATCCATCCCTAATTGCCAGGACAGCAGTTAAGTGTCAAGCACATTACTGCAGGTTTGTAGTCACATGGTAGGCCTGATTAGGTAAGGATGCCAAAATTCCTCCTCAAAAGGATATTAGTCAATTAAATGTTTTTGTAATGATAATTAACAATGTTTATATGGTCACCATTAGACTCACAGTTATATTGTTGTACAGCATGGAAACAGAGTCTTCGGTCCAACTCATCCATGCTGACCAGATATTTTAAATTAATCTAGTCTATTTGCCATCATTTGGCCCACATCCCTCTAAACCCTTCCAGATGCCATTTAAATGTTGCAATTGTACCAGCTTCCACCACTTCTTCTGGCAGTTCATTCCATACACGCACCACCCTCTACGTGAAAAAGTTGCCCCTTTGGTTCCTTTTAAATCCTTCCCCTCTTACCTTAAGTCTATGCCCTCTAGTTTTGGGCTCCTCTACCCTGGGAAAAAGACTTTGGCTATTCGCCCTATCCAAGCCCCTCATGATTTTATAAACCTCGACAAAGGTCACCCCTCAGCCTCTGACACTCCAGGAAAAATAGCCCCAACCTCTCCTACAGCCTCCAAACCTGGAAATATCCTTGTCCCCTTTTGCTTATTCCAGATTTTTCTTATTGAATTCAACTTCACTTTCCTGCTCTTCTGATGCTGCCTGGCCCACTGTGCCACCGCTCACTCGGCATATGCAGTTCTCGCCACCGCTCACTCGGCATATGCAGTTCTCGCCA
>NC_063374.1:743433-776758 GCF_021869965.1 Rhincodon typus | reverse complement strand
ATATGCAGTTCTCGCCACCGCTCACTCGGCATATGCAGTTCTCGCCATCTGCTGCGATGGGATTTGAATTCTTATCCTCAGAAAATTAGCCTGGGACTCTGGATGACTAAGAGTGACATTACCACTACGATACCACTTTCCAATTCAAGTCCAACTTCTCTCTTCCGTGATTAGAGATGAGAGGAACTGGATGAAGGGTCAAATAAAGTAAAACACAAGAACAGCCTAGTATTGTAACGGATTGCAAAGATGGAAGAGCTTAAAGCAGGAACATAGAAACTAGGATCAGGAGCAGGTTATTGGAGCCTGCTCTGCCATTCATTATGATCATGGACTCAATAGCCTATTCTCACATATCATTTGATCCTTTTAGCCCCATGTGCTATATCCAACTCCTTCTTAAAATCGTATGTTTTGGCCTCCACTGTGTTCTGTGATAGTGAATTCCACAGGCTCACCACTCTCGTCATCTCAGTCCTAAATGGTTTCCCCCAAATCCTTTGATTGACGCCTTTGGTTCTGGAACCCTCCCTTCCTGCATCTATGCTGTCTACTCTTGTTCAAATTTTATAGGTTTCTACAAGATACCCCTTATTCTTCTAAACTCCAGCAAGTACAACCCTAACCAATTCAACCTCTCCTCCCCATATGTCCATCCTGCCATCCCAGAAATCAGTCTGGTAAACCTTCGCTGCATTCCGTCGATAGCAAAAATTTTCAATGACTGGTATATGAGCTATCACTGCGCATTCCCCTCTCAATTTATAGCTATTCTAATGATAATCTACCATCCTGTGTCTACTACAAGTGGATAATCTCAATTATTCTTCTTATCGCTGCATTTGCCCACTCAACTCATCCGAATCACACTAAAACATCTGCTTCCCCCTCACAGCTCACAATCCCTTAAAAATACTAGGCTGTTCTTCTCTTTATTTCACCTGTCACTCAGTGCCTCGTCTGTACTCATTGGAAAGAGAAGACGAACCTAAGTTGGAAGGTGAGGTAGTGGTAATGGGCTTGTCGTCCAGCTGTGTCATCTGCAAATTTGGAGATATTACATTTAGTTCCGTCATCCAAATCATTCGTATATTAGGGAATAGCCGAGGTCCTGGTACTAATCCCTGCAAATGACTGTCATTTCGAAAAAGATTTATTTATTCCCAGTCTGTGTTTCCTGTCTGCCAACCAGTTATCTATCTATCACATAGAAGAACAGCCTCATGAATGGACCTCTCATATCAGAGTTAATCTTTCTCTGCACATTCTCTGTGAAGCTATAGCACTATATTCTGCCTTTTGTTCTATTACCCTGATGTAGAGTCATAGTCATAGATCACGGAAACAGACTCTTCCTTTCAACCAGGCCATGCCGACCATAATCCCAAACTAAACTAGTCTCATCTGCCTGTGTTTGGCCTATATCCCTCCAAATATTTCTCATTCATGTACTTATCAAAATGTCTTTTAAATATTGTAACTGTACCTGCATCCACCACTTCCTCTGGAAGTTCATTCCATACACAAACTACTGTGTAAAAAAGTTGCCCCTCATGTCTTTTTAAAATTTTTCTCCACACATCTTAAAACTATGTCCCCTCATCTTGAAATCCACCATACTCTGCAAAATACACCTGCCATTCATCTTATCTATACCCTTCATGATTTTAAAAACCTCTATAAAAAGGTCACCCTTCACATTCCTATGCTCCGTAAAAAAAGTCCCAGCCTATCCAGCTACTCCTTATAACTCAAACCCTCCATTCCCAGCAAATCTCTTCTGACCCTCTCTAGTTTAATATTACTTTCCTATATCAGGGTGACCCAAACTAGACAGTACTCCAGAAGAGGCCTCACCAAGGTCCTGTATAACCTCAACATGACATCCCAACTCTTATACTCAAAGATTTGAGCAACAAAGGCATGCATGGCCTTCTTAATCAACCTGTCTAACCTGTGACCACAAACTGCAAAGATTTATATACCTAAACCCCTAGCTCTGTTTATTCTATAGTACTACGCAAGACCCTAATTTTAATTGTACAAGTCCTGTCCTTGTTTGTTTTACCAAACTGCAGTACCTCACATTTATCCAAATTAAACTCCATCTGCCACTCCTCAGCCCAATTGACTCAATTGATCAAGATCTCTAATCTTAGATAACTTTCTTCACTGTCCATTATACCACCATTTTTGACGTCATCCAAAAATTTGCTAACCATGCCTTCTATATAAATCATCCAAATCATTTATGTACTTATGCAAGTTATGATTTGTCTAGTTAGTATGCAAAACAATACTTTTCACTATTTCGGCATGTGAAAATAATAAATCAAACAAAATAAATCAAATCAAAACAAATCATCTGTGGACCCAAGGCTCTGACAAACTACATCAAATGTGACAGTGAGGAGTCTCAAAGTCTGTTGACTGCAGCAACTGACAAGATATTGTGGATTCAAGTGATAAGCAACTTTTGACTTGGGTGGTAAACAGTCATTTCACTGTTGGGTAATTAGTAGCAACTCACATGGGCAATCAGTAGTGAAGACATCAAAGGAGAGACAACATACTTCAAGCTTCAAGGTTTACAAAGTATTCAAATGAAAAGAAGTAAACAACTACTGTCTAAAGAAGGGAACAAAGCAAGCACAGACCTCAATGCAAGATAAGGTTGGAGGGCACCTCACCAAGTTTTATGGGAGAAGGGAAGTTCTCCCACTGACCTAAACACATCCAGAAAATCAGGCATTAATTGGCACATGTAAAAACTTATTTTGAACAGATTTACAAGATATTTACAGAAAGGGACAAAGGCTGACATATGGATAGGGAAAATAACAAATGCCATGTGAATTTAGTCATTTTGTCAAGGTAGGCAGAGCATTTGAGGATTGAATTTTTTTTTTGAGTAAGTGTAATCTAGCATTCATTCCAGTGAACTATTATATCTGACAGATGCCAGAGTTGGGTAGCATCTCTGGTGAACTGCACGCGGGTAGTTATGTGGATTGTGTTTGTACAGTGGCCGAGTTTTGGATCAAGCCAGCAAGCATGACTAAGGACTCAACAGCTCAGGATATTATTTAACAAACTAAAGTAGTGTTGCTCAGCCTAAACAGGATTGCAAGTGCATGGAAGGGGAAGGCAATGGTTGGTGAACCACATCTAAGATCATGGGAACAGCATAGGATCCCTAGGCAAATGGAGGAAGAGGTGAGCCGAGTTATAAGAGGAACTTGAGGCAGGTGGCCTCCACTAATAATTCGCCCATTTGGCCAGTTAGGAAACTGGACCAGTCCTGGCACTTACCATTGATTATAGGGTATTGAATATGGTTACCCCATTTACAACACCAATGGTGACAACCAGTTCCAAGATAATGATGAAACAGGAGATGGAGGTGAGGTGAGAAATTTAGCACATCTGTAAAGACTCTTACCAATTTTTATAGATGCACCATAGAAAGCATTCTACCTGGATGCACCACAGCTTGATACAGCAACTGCTGTACCCAGGACCGCAAGAAACTACAGAGAGTTGTGAACACAACCCAGTCCATCACACAAGCCAGACTCTCATCCATTGGCTCCATCTGTACTTCTTGCTGCCTTGAGAAGGCAGCCAACATAATCAAAGACCCATCCCACCCTTGTTGTAATCTCCTCCAACCTCTTCTGTCAGGCAGAAGATACAAAAGCTTAAATACTGGTACCAACACATTCAAGAACAGCTTCTTCCCTGCTGTTATTAGACTTCTGAATGGACCTCTCAAACTTTAAATTTAATGCTGATCTCACTATCTTCTCTGCAACCATAACATCGCATTTTTCGCTCTGTTCTATTACCCTAATGCAGTTCATATGGTATGATCTGCCTGTATTGCATGCAAAACAAAAAACTTTTTACTGTACCTAGGTACATGTGACAATAACACATCAAATAAAATCAAATTTGTCAATCGTTGACATCAGTAATGGATTCTGGTCTATTCCACTGGCCCGTCATTGCCAATATAAATTTGCATTTACCTTCCCAGGACAGCAGTACACATGGACTTACTTGCCCCAGGGGTTCCAAAATTCCCCATCTATCTTCTATGGGAGGTCAGCAAAGGGATTGAAACCATTCTTATGCCCCAAGTGCCTGTATCTTGCTGACCAGCTGTTGTAGACGGTGGCAAGGGATGAACACTTAATCCTGCATAAGCACGGTGGCTCAGCAGTTAGCACTGTTGCCTCTCAGCGCCAGGGATCTGGGTTCAATTCCACCCTCAGGTGAACGCCTATGTGGAGTTTGCACATTCTCCCTGTGTCTGCGTGGGTTTCTGCCAGGTGCTCCAGTTTCCTCCCACAATCCAAATTTGTGCAGGTTTAGGTGGATGGCCCATACCAAATTGCTGATAGTGTCTGGGGGATTAGGTGGATTAGCCGTGGGAAATGCAGGGTTATACAGATAGTGAGGGGAGTCTGGGTGGGATGCTCTTCAGTGGGTCGGTGTGGGCCTGATGGGCCAAATAGCCTGCTTCCACACTGTAGGGACTCCATGATTAAACTGTTCACCCTATTTTCAAAACTAGAAAATAATTCCAAAGAAAGTACAGTTAATGAGGCCAAAGATCTCATTGCTGAGCATCTCAATCACCAAAAGGTAAGAGAAGATGGGGAAGAACTTTTGGTATTGTATAACGCCACTACTCATCAGCGTTCCACAACCATTTTTGGGGTTGGTTGGGTACTGTGATGATACGGTGGCTTTAAAAGGTGTATTTTGTCCTTTATTTTTTAAAAAAAAAAAGAGATTTTAAGGCAGAGTCGTCATGCATTCTATTACAGCCTGTAGAGTAAACAGCTTGAGGCTTTTAAAAAAATAATTTGGAACAGAAGCAGCCTGAATGTGTGTGGTCAAGCTCTCACAGAACTAAGATTTTTAGTTTTAGCTTTCAACAGTTGCTGTTGGGGTCTTGAAGAAATGGAAGCTACTTTTCCCCTATCTCAGTTACAATCAAAAGCTGTGGGTTGTCTTCCTGCTACTGGAGCTGCATGTGAAACAATCTGTTTTCTCAGTTTATCTTTTGCCAAGAGTGTGTTATGGGATGTTACTATATTGGAACAGTTAATTAGTAGGAATTAACTTATTCCAATTCTTTCTTTTGTTGTATTTTAACTATAGTGAATGAATAAAATGTGTTTTGCTTTAAATCCAGTACTTAACCAATTAAATTACATTTGGAATGCAACACCTTACATTTACCTTTAAAATAGGAAAAAAAGTTAGGGTCTAGACTATCTTCTAAATACAGGTAGTTTTCCTATATCACAATTGCAGCGGAGAAGAGCATTACCAACAGCATCTGTTCTGCAACCCCATATGTGAAACAACCTTTTGCTGTGGAAGTAGCAGCCACAGGAACCTCATTGTGCTATCACAAGAAATTACCAGAGGAAACTTAGTCCTGTAGTGTACATTTCCTGGCTTCTTATACTGGTGAACCAGGGATTTTCAGTGTATGAAAGGCATAACCCAGCAGTCTTTTCTTTTATACTCCAAAATGCTATTACACACAGCTGAGTGACCTTCCCACCACCAAAATCACCATGGCTTTTTTTAAAAAGCACAATGCAAACTATCAAAGGTGAGTGGGAAGTAGGGAGAGAGGAAAGGAACTAAAACAAAATGGAGTTGGAGGGGGGAAATACAACGCTGTATTCCCCCATAGTGACTACCTCTCTCTAAAGGCATCGATAGCCTGCCAGTATTTTGAGTGGTACAATACTTTACTTGTATAATCAGCTTCAATCTGCTCATTATTTTTACTAAACACACCCCTGTCCAATTGCTATTTGGAGGGCCCTATCAAAGATGAGGAGATCAGTCAAAACCGGATGGCATGATGGACCCTGATGTTATAGGGATGGGACATGGTGGTGAAGTGTATTGAAGTCAGGAGGAACACCAAAGAGACCCAGTGAGTTTTAAAATCTTTGTAGATGGGTCTTCATTGTAAAGTACAGAGGTGGAAAACAGGGTGCAGCATTTAAGTAGAACACCAGCAAGGGAAGCCCATGATAGAACTAGCATTAAAACTCCCAAGTAACAGGCGTGCACAGGCTGCAGAACTGGCAACCATGGTCTGTGTAGTAAGCCCACCCTAACAATTCCCCACTTCAGCAGACATATATTCAAATAGCATGTATGTGTATAACATTCTGACTAATTTTCTCCCATTGTAGGAAAGGGGAGGATTTGTGTCAGCTGACAAAAACCATTACCATCCACCCAGATACTGAAATATATTTTACAAGACATAGAGATAGAGAATATGCAGTCATTAAGGTGTTGGCATTACCACTGTTCCTTCCCCGGTCTGGAACATTAGGGCAAATGAGTTAGCTAAACAGGGAGCCAGGGAAGGGAGATTGTGGCAACTGCAGATACAGATAGAATTGATAAACACAGTCAGGACCAATCAAGTTAGAATCGAGGATGTTTTACAAGCACAGGGCAATGATGAAGAGCTGAAGCAAATAAGGGGTGGAGCGTATCCAGAAATGCACCAAGTATGAAAGGATAAGATCCAGATTATGGATGGATGGGGTCCTGGAGGAATGGAAGTAACATAGTACTATTAGGGGACCGAAATCAAATAACATACCAGTTTCACAATATACATCAAGGATAGGAGGTGACAACCGGATGGATTTAATGGATATAAAATGTTACGTATAAAACTGCATAGTCTGTGCCCAGAACAATCCAGATAGGCACACAAATAAAGGGTTACTGAGACACATCCAGCCTGCAGAGGGCGCTTTGACTAATCTACAATTAGACTATATATGGCCCTTGCCACCATCAGAGGGGGATACAAGTACATCTTGGTTATTGCAGACATATCCACAAAGTGGTTGGAAGCTTTTCTAACTCAAAATAACTCGGCCAAAATGAGAGGTAATCCAGCATGTACTTATGTGCTGGGGACTACTGAAAAGTATAGACAAGAGTACACATTTTACTGCAGAATGTAATGTTGCCGTTCATGATAATTCAGAAGTTCCATATAGTTTATCAGCCCCAATCTAGTGGGATAGTGGAGTGAAAGAATAGAACCCATATGGCGATGATCAGGAAAATGGTACAGCAAAAGAACAGAACCTGGGATGTAGTTTTATCATTTACCCTAATGATAATACAGAACACCATTTCAGGTTTCACAGGATTTACCCCCACCTATGACAGGAGGTCTGATGCTGGGAACTGAAGGTCCTTTGGTTTGGACCTCACCAGGGGAGCACTGGCCCTTACATGAAAAACAAACTGTGCAGATGATCTCAGAAAGAATCCACAGAACCGCAGTAGCTAAGATCAGGGAAAGGAAAATCCAGAGTAAGGCCTACTTTGATGGAAAGGTGAAATCAACAGAATATGAAATCGGGCAAGGAGAGATGTTACAATATTTCCAGACTGAGACCTCCCTGTCCCGAACGTACACAAGATAAAGCCAGTTTCAGAAAATCCTGTTAGAAATGGGGAATAAAAAAAAAACAAAAACAAACAAAACAAAATCGGGTGGGGCATAGAATAATTGCCACCAATGCTATGTATCAACAGACATGCCAGAAGATGAGGAACCTGTTCAAGCTCTGGCCCTGACTAAACATGATGAGAAACTTTGCCACATACTTTCAGGGGAATAAACCCCACCAGAAGGGAAGTTTGAGGAAAGGGAGAAAGTAGGTTAGAAACAAACTGTCCCAGTAGGAAAAGGGAGACACTAGTCAGTTGAGAAGAAGCTCCTCAACCAAATTTAAATTTGTTCAATAAGTAACACAGAGCAGATGTGTAAACTGTAAATAAAAGGAGAAATTACCTTAAAATTATCTTCATTGTAGATTTTGAATAATAGGCGAGATGATCATTTAGATCTCAAGAATGGAGTATGGTGGTAGAGGTACAATGGACAAGAGCAAACAGTCAAGGTCCAGCTACAATCAAGTGTAGAGGACATAGGCTTAAGGTGAAAGGGGCAAAATTTAAAAGGGGCCCGAGGGGCAACTTTTTCCACACAGGTTGGTGCATATGCAGAACAAGTTGTTAGAGAAAGTGATAGAGGCGGATACAATTACAACATTTAAAAGACATTTAGACAGATACATGGATTGGAAAGGTTTAGAGAGATATTGGCCAACCACAGGCAAATGGGACTAGTTCAGTTTAGGAAACCTGGTTGGTATGGACAAGTTGGGCCAAAGGAACTGTTTCTGTGCTGAATGATTCTAAGTGAAAGACAGAGCTAAGCGATCACATGCAAGTTCCCCTCCAAGACACTCACCACCCTGACTTGGAAACAGATCGCCATTCCTTCACTGTTACTGTATCAAAAACCTGGAATTTACTCCCTAACAGTATTGTGGGTCAACCTAAAGCATGCAGATTGCAGTGGTTCAAGAAGGCAACTCACCACCATCTTCTAACTGGCATCTAGGGACGGCCAATAAAAGTGAATATAAAAAGTTTTCTATTAGTTAGCCAATTCTCTATCCTTGCTAATATACTATCTACAATACCACATGCTTCCCCTTTATCAGAGTGATGGTGGAGAGTTGTTTTTCAGACTGGAGGCATGCGATCAGTGCTGCATTCACTTTTGTTTGTCATTTACATAAGTGATTTAAGATGATAATACAGAAGATGTAGTAAGTTAGTTTTTGGATGACGCCAAAATTGATGGTTATAGTGGACAGTCAGGGTTATAGAAACATAGAAAATAGGAACAGGAGGAAGCCATTCAGCCCTTCGAGCCTGCTCTGCCATTCGGGATGATCATGGCCGATTGTCCAAATCAATAGCCTGATCCTGCTTTCTCCCCATAACCTTTGATCTCATTTGCACCATGGGCTATGTCTAGCCGCCTGTTGAATACATTCAATGTTTTGCCATCAACTACTTCCTGTGGTAATGAATTCCACAGGCTCATGACTCTTCGGGTGAAGAAATGTCTCCTCATCTCTGTTCTAAACGGTCTACACTGAATCCTCATACTGTGACCCCTCGTTAAGAGATCTTGATCAGTTGGATCAATGGGCTGATATTGCATATGGATTTTAATTTGGATAATTGTGAGGTATTGAGTTTGGTAAAACAAATAAGGACAAGACTTATACAGTTAAAAGTAGGGCCTTGAGGAATATTATAGTATAGACAGTCCTAGAAGTTCAGGTACAAATTTCTTTGAAGTTTGCTTCACATACAGATAGGGTGGTTAAGAAGGCAATTAGCATGTTTCCCTTCATTGCGCAGACCTTTGAGTATAGGACTGGGATGTTATGGTGAGGTTGTACAGGAAGGCACTTGTGCTTGTGGCATGAATGTATTTGCAAGCTATCTACCCAAACTTGCCTATTGTCCTGGTCTTGCTACATATAGGCAGGAACTACTCAATAGGAATGCTGAACATCGTGCAATGATCAGTGAGCATTCCTGTGTTGGATCTCTACTGCCCAGACAGGATACATGGGAACACTTGTAAGTTCCCCTCGCCACGAAGCATCCTGACGTGGAACTGTACTACTATTCATTCAGTGCTGCTGGGTGAAAATCCTAGAACTAACTCCCTAAAAACATTAAATAAAGAACTGTGGACGCTGGAGTTCTGAAACATAAAAGAAATTGCTAACGAAACTCAGCAGGGTCTGGCGGCATCTGCGGGTAGACAGCAGAGTTCAGTTTTCGAGTCCTCAGAACGACATTGTGGGTCTACATACAGAACACTGACTGCAGCAGTTCAAGAAGGCAAAAGCAATAGGGAATGGACGATAGACGCTGGCCCGAGTCAGCGACGCTCGCATTAGGTCAACAAATAAAAAAAATACGACCAGACTGCTACATCACTTCCGATCTCCAACTTCAGTGACTTCCGGAGCCAAGAAGGCTGCGCGTGCGCACTGCCCTGTATTGTCTTTGTTTCTATGCTGTATGACTCGATAATACGAAACAGACTGCCTAATTTACGACCTGCCCTTTTAGACGCATTCTTTGACAATTTTGATCAAATTCAGTTCAGCAAATGCTTCAGCCTTGCCCTTTGCACGAATGTGCTAGGCGGCCGTTAACCACGGTTTTCACAGAAAATGGGCCACATTTCGAACAGAAGCGCACCAGTACCTTATTAGCATCAGAGGAGCAGGAAAGCTGTCGTTTCTGATCGAGAGATAGTAGGAACTGCAGATGCTGGAGAATCTGAGATAACAAGGTGTAGAGCTGGATGAACACAGCAGGCCAAGCAGCATCAGAGAAGCAGGAAGGCTGACATTTCGGGCCTAGAACCTTCTTCAGAAATGGGGGAGGGGGAAGGGAGCTCTGAAATAAATAGAGGGGAGGGGGTGGGGCTGGAGAATGTAGATGGGATGGTGATAGGTGAGTGCAGGTAGGTAAAGGTGGAGATTGGTCAGTGAGGTGGGAGGAGCGGATAGGTGGGAGAGAAGATGGACAGATTGTGTCAGGTCAAGGAGGTGGGGATGAGGCTGGGGTGGGGAGATTTTGAAACTGGTAAAGTCCACATTGAGAGCACTGGGTTGTGGGCTCCCAAGACAGAACATGAGTGTTGCTCCTCCAGTTTCTGGGTGGTGTCATTGTGACACTGGAGGAGGCCCAGGATGGACATAAACAACAACAACAGGATGGACATGTTGCCCAGGGAGTGGGATGGGGAGTTAAAATGGTTCACGACTGGAAAGTGTTGTCATTCGTTGCGAACAGAGCACAGGTGCTCGACAAAGCGGTCCCCGAGCCTCCGCTTGGTCTCACCGATGCAGAGGAGGCCACATCGGGAGCAGCGGATGCAGTAGACCACATTGGCAGATGTGCAGGTGAACCTCTGATGTGAAAGGTTTTTTTGGTTCCTTGGATGGAGGTGAGAGGGACGTGTAGGGGCAGTGTTTTCCCCGGCCTCATCCCATGACCAACCCTCCCTCTCATCCCCACTTCCTTGACCTGACACAGCCTGACAATCTTCTCTTCCCACCTATCCGGTCCTCCCACCTCACTGACCAATCCCCACCACTGCCTACCTGCACTCACCTATCACCATCGCACCTATCTTCCCCAGCCCCACCCCTCCTCTCTATTTATTTCTGAGCTCCCTTACCCATTTCTGAAAAAGGGTACTGACCCGAAATGTCAGCTTTCCTGCTCCTCTAATGCTGCCTGGCCTGCTGTGCTCCTCCAGCTCCACACTGTGTTATCTCTGACTCCAGCATTGGCAGTTCTTACTATCTCCCAGTATCTCATTATTCCGGATTCAGGATTGAAGCCGGTTGTTCGTGACGTCTCTTGACTCTCACGCCAGCCAGGGGGCAGTGTTGGAGGTCCATCAGTGGGCAGTACTGGCGATCCATCGGTGCACTGGAACGGAGGACTGAGGTGGCGCGGCTGGTCCTCCAGCCAATTGGAGTGAGTGAGGGGTGGAGCTGGATCCGACACACCCTTAGTGCTGAAACTCTGCATATCTGATTTGTGTAGCCTCTGTTGAAGTGCTGTTGTTTTGTCCCACTCTGAATTTATATGGTCTGGTCTGTCATGGTGGGTAGTCTTGTTTCCAGTTTTATACCAGAGTGGTATGTAGATGGGGTCTATTTCGACATGTTTGTTTATCGCACCGGGGGTTGCAAACCATGCCTCCAGGAATTCTTGTGCTTGTCTTTGTCTTGCTTGTCCTAATACTGTAACTTTGTCTCAGTTAAACTGATGTCCTTCTATGTCGGAGTGTATTGAATTGAGGGAGAGTTGGCCCTGCTGTTTTGCTGCAAGTTTGTGTTCATGTAGTATGGTGGAGGGTTTCCTGTCTGTCCTATGTACTGTTTCTTGCAGTTGCTGCATGGTATTTGTATATCACATTTATCCTGCTCATTCTGGGTATGGGGTCTTTTGTCTTTGAGGGTAACTGGCAAAGTGTGGCTGTTGATTTGTGTGTTAGCAGGACAAATGTGATCTACGGCTTAGAGTTGAATCAAATGTCAAATGTTGTTAATTGCAACCTCGAGAAAATGTTGCTGTCAGTGATAGTTTTGGGCAGCCATCTTGTGCTACTCAGTTACGGACAGCCCTAACAGTAAGGATGAGGTCAAGTATGCTTTTCTCTCTTGTTGGTTCCCTCGTCAACTGCTGCTGACCCAGTCGAGCACCTATGTACTTTAGGATCCAACCAGCTTGATCAGTAGTGCTGTTGCTGAGCCACTCTTTGTGATGGACAACTGAAATCCCCCATCCAGAGTACATTTTATGACCTTGCCACCCTGAGTGCTTCCTCCAAGTGTTGTTCAACATGCAAGAATACATATTCATCAGCCAAGGGAGGATGGTATGCGGTAGCCAGAATGAAGTTTCCTTGATCATGTTTAGCCTGAAGCCATGAGATTTCATGGGGTCCAGAGGCAATGTTGATTCCCAGGGCAACTCCCACCCAACTGTATACCACTGTGCTGCTACCAGGACTGGACATATCCAGGGCTGGTGATGATGCTGTCGGGGACATTGTCTGTAGGGTGTGATTCCATGAGTATGACTATGTCAGACTGTGCTTGACTAATCTGTGAGACAGCTCTCCCAGTCTCTAGATGTTAGTAAAGAGAACTTCACAGGGTCGAAAAGGCATGTTTTCTGCCGTTGACTTTTCCAGTGTCTGAGTTGAAGTCAGTGGTCCATCCAGTTTCATTTTTGTTGAGATGCTGCTTTCAATAAATGACCGGCAAATGGGTTAGGGCTGTTTAGGGAGAAAGTTAATAGTGTCATCATTCAGAACACAGACTACAAAGAAATAGTTGATCTCTAAAACAACCTTGTATGATTCTGAATCAACTACAAATTAATTAAATTTAACATGCTTTTCCATTGATAGTCACATTAAAATCTGGAATTCAAATGGGGGTATGAATTGGTGTTAAATGAGGATCTGGATTAATGTAATACTCCAGGAAACCTTCAAATTAAACCAACAGGAGTTCAGATTCTGGTGATAGCAGCGAAACTATTCTTTGTAACACCAATGGAATATTTTAAAGAGTAAGCCAGGAGCATCTCAGAGGATGATGTACACCTTGAATAATAGTGGGTGGAAAGGCAGTGGTCTGGGAAGGAGGAGACACTTTATATTGTTCAGGAAGAAATGAGGCCTGATTTTATGCCTTACACACAGAGCAGATGGTTAGCCTCTAATTTCAGCCTGGATGAAGAATCTTTGAATTGTACTATTTCAGTCATTCAATAGGATTCTCGGAAGACCCATATTGTTTCTTGTAAAGAACTGTTTGTATCACAGAAACAGCACATGAACTTACAACACTCTCAAAGAGTGATCCAAACAGATCCTCGTCTCTCACAGAAACATGCAGTTTTGACTATCTAATCCCATCCCTTTCCCTGACCAATTGCAACCTGGGTGATCAGCCCAAATTGGTCACCATCCCCCAATAATCACAGCCTCTAGTTTCCTCTTGGTACGGCAGTTAGTGCTAATTCCTCTCAGAGATGGTCTGCTTGTAAAAGAGAATTCTAAGACAAGTTGCCAGAAGAATGAAAATGTTTCCACTGAACAACGACTAAGATTTGCAAAGGAATAATCTTCTTGAGGCTTGAGGTGTGGAATCTGGACAAAAGGAAGCCATGTAGAGAAAACTCATTCTATATTATAAAAATGTTCACACCCAAGACAATAAGGATCTGCAATAGAAGCAGATTCTCAAAGGTCATATCGATGATAAGATTAGAACATTTCTACATACATTGCTAGATGAATGAACTGAAAGAACAGACAATGTGGGACATTACTTGTGCAGTACTTCACCATCTGCCGTTATCAGGGGAACAGCTTTGGTGATAGTTAAATCAAGTGTTCTGTTGATCCTATCATGCACAGAATGTAGATTTCCACTGTCACAGCCAGTTTGGAGTTCTTGATTTGCTTGATCCAGTGTTTATTTTGCACAGCATCTCCCTGTTTTTCAGCTGATGCAGTGTTCTAGCTGCTATGTTTTGCATCAAGTTGGCTTTGCCTTTTCCTTCAAAGACAGATATCACCTCTGATGAGCAGGTTTCAGACTAGTTCTTTTGTGTATTCTTCCTTTAGCAAATGTTGCTGCTGCATCATAAATGATTGAACTCAGTGACTCCCAAACTTCAGCAATATCAATGTTGATTAATACAGCTTTTATTTATGTGCCTGTAAAATATATCTCAATACTGTTCCTCGATCATTTAATTCCATAATCCAGGTGTCACTATTTATAATGTCCAATCAGTAAGAATTGTCAGCAAGGTCTAATCAGCACTTTCTATTTGGAGATGGGAATCAGTGAAACCTTTCAGAAACTGAATTGTAGATTTTGCACCAAGATCAATTTAGGATTGAAGTAAATGTTCATAATCTCATTATAAATTAGCCTCCCATTGAGAATTTTCCATTACTTTTGAAAATGCTGGTCTCCGTAATGGTGGTCAGAGACTATTGCTGATTGTTTTCAAAATCCATATGGTTCACCACTATCCTTTTAGGGAAGGAAATCTACCATCCTTCCCCAGTTTGGCCTACATGTAAATCAAGACCACCAATGTGGTTCGCTCTTAGCTGTCCTCTGAAATGGCCTACCAAACCACTCAAAGAAAAATCAGGGATGGACAACAAATTTTTAAAGTATTGTCCAAATGAAGCAAGCATATAGTTATGGTCTGGAATGCATTGCCTAGAAATGTGGTGAAGACAGGTTCAACTGAGGCAATCATGAGGGTACTGGATGATTATTTCGGATAGAAATGGAGTGCAGGGGTATGGGGGAAAGGCAGGAGATTGGCACTAGATAATAGAACCAGTGCAGGCATGAAGGGCAGAATAGCCTCCTTCTGAACCGTAAGAATCCTAAAGATTCTGTGACAAATGATTTAAAGAAGAAAAAGTTCAGGGAAAAAAAACACAGATGGTGCTTTTAAGAAAGGACACCACAGCTCTGAACCTGTGACATATGCAGAATATTAAACTCTGTAACTGCCTTGAGTTTGTTAACTTTAGCAGAAATAAGAGTTTCTGAAAATTTGTCCATGGTATGTGGGAGCCATTCACTAGGCCTGGCATTTATGTCCATCCCGAATTGCCCTGGAGAATGTCGTGATACGCTGACTTTGTCAACTGCTGCAGTCCTTTAGGTGTAGCAACAGGTGCAATCCTGTTAGGGAGGGAGTTCCAGGATTTTGACCCAGTGACAGTGAATGACGATATGTTTCACAGTTAAGATGGTGTTAGGCTCAGAGTGGAACTTGCAGGTGGCCATGCTCACGACATGTGACATCCATGTTCTTTTACGTCGATGGTGGATATGATGCCAATCAAGCAGGTTATTTCATCCCTATGGTATCAGACTTCTTAAGTCTCAGGTATTGTTGGAATGGCACTAACCCAGTCAAGGGAACAGCATTCCAACACACTCCTGACTTGTGCCTTGTAGATGGTGGACAGGGTTTGGGGAGTGAGGAAGTGAGTAAATTGCTTCAGGATTCCTCGCCGCTGATCTGCTGTTGTAGCTACAGTATTTATATGGCTTGTCCAATTCCGTTTCTGGTCAAACGCATCCAGCAGGATTTTGATAGTGGGGGATTCAGGGATTGTAAAGCAATTGAATGGCAAGAGGAGATGGTTGGATTCTGTATCATTGGAGATGGTCATTGCCTGCCACTTATTGACCCAAGCCTAGATACTGTCCAAGTCTTGCTTCTTAAGGACCTGGACTGCTTCAGTATATGGGAATTTGTAAATAGTGCTGAATATTGTGCAATCTTCAGTGAACAACCTGACCTTTATGATGAAGTACTGAAGATGTTTGGGCATAAGACTACCCTGAGGAGCCTCTGCAGTGATGTCATGGGAATGAGATGATTGACCTCTGAGAACCACAACCACCTTCTTTAGTATTAGGTATAACTCCACTGGTGGACTGAAATCCACCAGATCCTTCCAGTTTTACTCAGGCTCCTTGATGTAAAGGACGTTGTCAGACGGTGCACCTCCGACTTAAGTGACAGCAGCAATTACAAAAGAATCAAACCACTGCAGTCACTTATGAACTCGCTGATGTGTCAGCAGATGGGATGACCGAGTGAATCTCTTCCCACACACGGAGCAGCTGAACGGTCTCTCCCCAGTATGCACTCTCTGGTGTGCTTTGAGGTCAGATGATTGTCTAAAACTCTTCCCACATGAAGTGCAGCCGAACGGTCTCTCCTCAGTGTGAACTCGCTGGTGTCTCAGCAGGGTGGATGACTGAGTGAATCCCTTTCCACACATGGAGCAAGTGAACGGCCTCTCCCCAGTGTGAACCCGCTGGTGTGCGTCGAGCTCGGATAACTGTCTGAATCTCTTTCCACAGTAGGTGCAACCGAATGGCTTCTCCTCGCTGTGAATTCGCTGGTGTGTACAAAGGCCTGAGGACTGGGCGAATCTCTTCCCACACACTGAGCAGGTGAAAGGCCTATCCCCAGAGTGAAGCTGTTGATGTCTTAGCAGGGTGGAGGCACTCCGGAAAGTCATTCCACAGTGAGTGCAGCTGAACGGCCTCTCCTCAGTGTGTGTTCGCTGGTGTAACATGAGTTTGGTTGTATCAGTGAATCCCTTCCCACACACAGAACAGGTGAACGGCTTCTCCCCAGTGTGACTGCGTCGATGGATTTCCAGCCGGGATGGGTAATTGAATCCTTTACCACAGTCCTCACATTTCCATGGTTTCTCCATAGCATGTGTCTGTGTATCTCCGTATCTACACGTGGGAGATGTGAATAATCTCTCCCTGCTGCGAACGATATAATACTTTTTTTCAATTTCTGTAATTAGTTAAACTTCTTTGCACAGTCAGTTGACTGGGACACTTGCACTCAGGCTATGTGTCTTGTTCAAGCTCTTTCCACTATCAAGTCACTGGAACACTTTCTTTCAGGTGCCCATGTGTGTGTTGAATATCTGGGTGCTTTTCCAGTAACACTGATATGTGAAATCTTTTCCCACAGTCACAAAGAATATTTCTCTTTCCACAGTCAAATGCTGATGATATTCAGGACTAGGTGATTCAAGTGAATCTGTCAGACCTCAGCATGATGTTTGATTCCGTATTCCTATCTGTAAATTCTCCCTTATTGTTGTCCTCTGTAGGAAGATTACAAGAGTTATCACGTATTACTGTGGGATATAGATTGAAAATAAACAGTTATAGTCTGTGCCCAAACTCTCCAGTTGAATCTCATTTCTTCCAAAATGTGGATTCCAAAACTGCACGCAGTGCTCTAACTTTGGCCTTACCAACCGTTTATACGGTTTCAGCACAACCTCCCTGTTCATGAACTCTATGCCTCAGTTAATAAAGGCAAGTATCCCATATGCCTTCTTAACCACTTTATCCACCTGCCATGCTGCATTTAAAGGCTGGTGGACATGTGCATCCCAAAGTCCGACCATTCATCATATATTCACGTGCCTTGTTTCTCCTGCCCAAATGCATTACCTCACACTTATCTGGATTGAATTCCATTTGCCAATTTTCAGCCCATCTGATCAGCACATCCAGAAACCCTACAGTGTGGAAACAGGCCATTCAACCCAACAAGTCCACACTGCCCTTCCAAAGAGCATCCCATTCCCCCTACCTTTCCCTATAACCCTGCATCCCCCAAGTCTAATCTACCTAATGTACACACCCCTGGACACTATAGGCAATTTAGCACGGCCAGTCCACCTAACCAGCACATCTTTGGACTGTGTGCAAACTCCACACAGTCGCCCAAGGGTGGAATCGAACCTGGGTCACTGGTGCTGTAAGGCAGCGTGCCGTTTGTATTTTCTCCCCATGTCTGCATGAGTTTCCTCTAGGTGCTCTGATCTCCGCCCATAGTCCAAAGATGTGCAGGTCAGGTGGATTGGCCATGTTTAATTGCCCCATAGTATCCAGAAATGTGCGAGCTAAGTGGATTAACCATGGGAACAGCAGGGTTACAGGGACTGTCGGGGGTGCGGGGGAGGGGTCTGAGTGAGATGTTCTTCGGAACATGGATTCGAGCAGCCTAATGGTCTGCTTTTACACTGTATGGATTCTATTCTATGAATCCTCCTGTAATCTAAGACTGTCATCAATATTTACTATCCCATCAATTTTCATAACTCCCGTGAGTTTAATAATCAAATGTCCTACATTCAAGCCTAAATCATTTATATTATCTGAACACAAATAATTGACAGTGCTGGCTGGGGGTTGGGGGAGGAGAAGCCAAGGCAAGGGGATTGGATGAGTTGCTCTTACAGAAAGCAGGCACAATCAAGGGCTGAATGAAACACAAAATTATTAAAGTGCGGAAGCAGGCCATTCAGCCCGTTGTGTCTAAGTCTGCTATCCCAATAAACATTTCATATATTCTTCTGTCTGTTTCCTGTAAATCTCCATATTCTGATAACATCCTAACTCTCTCGGTATCAGGGCCTGATCGCATCCTGATCCGACTTCACGATCTGCCCGACAGAGTGCTTGCGCATGCGCTGTACCAGACATCGCCCCTTATAGAGATGGCGTTCGCGCATGTACCCTGCTGCACTCTGCCCCTTACAAAGATGGCGATCGCTAACACGGTACATTCATGAGAGAAGACCGCCAAAGCTCAAACTGCTGCTCGCTTGAGGCAAACCTGAATCAGTGGCTTCTTATTCGACGCTGGCTTACATAGAATTTTAATGCAGCACGTAACCGACTCACCCAGTAAATGTTTAAAATTCTGCGAATTTAGTTACGGATAATTCTCTGTCTCGCATCATCCACAGACCTACGCATGCTCAGTTCATGTTAGCTAATTGTTTGGCGAAGGCTCCGGACCAATGGGAAAGGGGATAGGGCCGAGGACCCAACGAGAGCTGCTGGCCCTCCAGCCAATCGTAGTGAAAGAGGGGCGGGACTAAGATCGGTTATCCTTCATTGGTAGAAACTCTGCTTTATTTGGAAAGTTGATTTGTGTCAAACGCCAGGAGAAAACAACTTTTCTGTTTGTGGCTTTAAATACTGTAGACGGAACTCTTCTAGGGCTGGAGCAGACGTTTCAAGTTTTAGTAAAGATTTGTAGCTCGGGTTGTGAGTGAGGTTGTTGACTTGCTCACCGAGCTGGATTGTTTCCAGTTAGACGTTTTGTCACCGTGCTAGGAAGCATCATCAGTGAGGCCTCCGATGAAGCGATGTTGTTCTACTCCGCTTGGAATTTATACTGTCCCGTCCGTTATGGTGAGTAATGTCATTTCCAGTTTTGTTCTGTATGGTCCATCAGCAATGACAACATGCTCAAAGTACTCGACCTGTGCCTCACCACACACTTCGTCTTTAATGGTCAAGTATACAAACAGATCAGTGACACACCCATGGGGTCACCCATCTCAGGACTCATTGCAGAGAGGGTCATGCAAAGACTGGAACACACCTCCCTCCCCTGCATTCAACCTAAACTGTGGATCTGGTACGTAGATGACATATTTGTCATTATTAAATGCAACAAACTAAAAAGGACCCACCATTTCATCAACAATGTATTTGTGGGGATTAGATTCACGACAGAACAAGAAAACAATCAACTTCTGTTTGTGGATGTCAGAGTTGAACATAGTTCCAAGCCTCCATATACAAGAAAGCAACCCACACTGACCAAATCCTCAACTTCCACAGCAACCACCCCAACATCCACAAACAAAGCTGCATTAGGACACTATTTAAATTGGCCACCACTCCAGAACTATGCAGGAAAGAGGAAGAGCACCTGTACAAAATTGTCACTATGAATGGATATCCCCGCAACTTCATCTGCAGGTGCCTACTAAATAGACAACAACAAGACGACACAGTGCCCTAAGACACTGGCCACACTGCCCTATATCAAGAACACATCAGAATTGACAACAAAACTCCTAAGACCACTCGGAATCATGGTAGCACACAAGCCCACAGCCACTCTATGACAAAAACTTACAAGGATTAAAGACCCCATTCCCACAACACGCAGAACCAACATAGTTTACAAAATACCATGCAACAACTGCCACAAACGTTATATCGGACACACAGGAAGGAAACTAGCCATCAGAATATATGAACATCAGCAAGCAGCAAAACGACAAGATGAACTTTCCTTAATATCAGTACACTCGGACAACGAAGGGCAACATAACTATAGTAGCCCAAGCCAAACATAGACATGCATTGGAATTACTAGAGGTGCGCTTCTCAACCCATAATGCAATCAACAAACATACAGAATTGGATCCCATATATAAACCCATACACAACAAAACCAGAAATGACGAGACAGACGGTATAAATTCCAAGTGGAGTGGAATAACATCGCTTCATCGGAGGCCTCACTGATGATGCTACGTAGCATGGTGATGAAACGTCTGAACGAAAGCAAGCCAGCTCGGTGAGCAAATCAACAATCTCACTGGAGCAAACATTTCCATGTTTGTTCTGAAATGGGGGAGCATGTTGAGACAATGTGCAAATAAGTCAAGGTCTGATTTAAGAGAATAAAAACCGAAGGAATTGCGGATGCTGTAAATCAGGAACAAAAACAGAAGTTGCTGGAAAAGCTTAGCAGGTCTGGCAGCATCTGTGAAGAAAAAGTCAGAGTTAATGTTTTGGGTCCAGTGACCCTTCCTCAGAACTGATTTAAGAGAATAACTGAGCAGAAGAGGAATGTCAACTTTAGAACAAGGCAAGTCCCAGGTTTCAATGGATGAAATGGCATAAGGGCTAGGACAGGTCATGGAGACGGTTAATACTGGCACCATTCAGGAAAGAGAAAAGCTCTGAGAATTGTCAAAATTCTGCAAGGAATGTACAGTCATTTGTATGTAGTAAAAGACGATTTTTTGAATAAATGAAGTACATTTTTGAAATAAAAAAGCAACACAGACTATAAAGGAACAACTAATCTCAAAGATAAACTGTTGCAGCATGTGTGGAGGGAATGTGCTGAATTGGGTTCAAATGGATTAAGCAATATATGTGCTTTCTCTATTGGACATTCGGATTGAAATCTGGAACTTGGATGGGAATATCAGTTGGTGTTAGAAGGGAAGATCTGGATCAGTGTGTTATTACAGGAAGCCATAAAATTGGACTGACAGTCTTTCCAAACTGATTCTTGTGATAGCAGCAATTCCATGTTGTTAGTCAGACTGATGGAATTATTAAAGATGGAGACCCTTGGCATATTTAAGGATGATGTATAAAGGTAATCTATGAATTACCTGAGAATAGTAATAAGGGGAAAGCAAGGGATCTGGAAAACAGCAGACTTTTCGTGTTATTCCGGGAGAAATGGGGTCTGGTTGTGCAGATGTCAATTTTTTTACACAGCACACTGTCAGCCTGGGGTTTCACCCTGGATGAACAATTTCCTAAATTTATCATACAAATCACTTAATGGAATTTTCAGACAATAAACATAATGTGATCAGAGAGAGGAAGGTTTGTTGGTTATAGCAAATAAGAAGAAGCACACACACACATACCCACAGATACTCCTGCACAAGCAGACTGACAAACACACTGGCATCACCACTGCACTCTGCCTCCCACAACAGCCAACACATACACACTATTATGTACACACCAGGAGGCAAAACTTCTTGTCCAGTTGGGTGGACATGAGCAATCACTCCAACTAACACTGGAGATAAAGTGTCAGTGTCAGTATAAACAGCAGTGTTAGAGAAATTCAAGTAAACATTACAATTGACTCCTTTGTACAATGAAATCTGTTTACCTCAATCCTATGTAAATTCAATGATCAATCTCCACTGCTCTCTGAGAATCCAAAGACTAATAACTATCCAAAATAAATAATGAATCCCTCCTCATCTCAGTCTTAAATGCAAAACTCTTTACTTTTAAACAGTGGCCAGCAGTCCTAGATTCCCCGAGAAGAAATATTGTCTCAGCGTGCACTCTGTTAAGCTCTCCAGTATCTTATACAGTTCAGTAAGATCACTTCTCATTCTCCTAAACTCCAACTTGCACAACTTTTCCTCAGAAGACAACCTGTTCATTAGAGGAATCACCTGAGTCAGTCTTCTGTGAACTGATTTTAATGCAAGTATAAACTTCTCTAGCAAGCAAAACTGTGAACAGTAGTCCTGAGATAGTAGGAACTGCAGATGCTGGAGAATCTGAGATAACAAGGTGTAGAGCTGGATGGGTCTAGGCCCAAAACATCAGCTTTCCTGCTCCTCTGATGCTGCTTGACCTGCTGTGTTCATCCAGCTCTACACCTTGCTATAACAGTAGTCCTGATGCAGCTTCACCAGGATCTTTTGTGGTTTTAGCAATACTTCCTTATTATTATACGGTATCCCCTTTGCAATAAAGACAAAAATTCAATTTGTCTTCTGAATTTCATGATGTACCAGCATGCTAACTCTTTGTGATTCACATATAGGGACACTCAGATCTCTCTGCACTGCAGCATTCCATCTCCATTTCAATATACTGTGCTTTTTGTTCCCTCCTACCAAAATGGATAAATTCACACTACCCCACATTACAATCCACCTATCAAAGTTTCTTTTTCCATTCATGTAACTTTTCTGCATCTCTTTACAGACTCTTTATAGCTTCACAAATTGCTTTCCTACTTATTATTGTATCAGCAGTAAGGTCACGACACTACACTTGGTGACTTCATCCAAGTTGTTAATATCAATTTCTGTTTTGGTCTCCCTCAATTGTGGATGATATTTGTCTCTGTTCTACTGGAACCTGAGATCATATTGTTCCAAATAGCATTCAGTGTCAGACAGTACAGGGAGTAGGGCATCATTCATTCCTAGACCTACACTGACAGGTAAAACCCCAGACAGCTCTATGATAAGAATTAATTCTGTAGAAGGTAACTGAACTCAAAATATTGTTTTCTTTCCACAAATGCTGCTGGACTTGCTGAGTTTCTCCAGCTATTTCTATTTTTGTGTTTGCTTGTTAGTAAGGATTTCTGTAGTTCCTGACCAGATTCCAGCCAGGACGCTAAAACCCAACTTTCTTAGAGTCCACTCCTGGAGGTCTCTCTCTTTGAGTTTACAACCTTCAGCAGGGTCAGTAGTGGAGTTACATGTTGGGAGTAATCTTGGAGTAACGTCAGGATATGACCCTTGTGGATGTTCCCATTTATGTATTATTGGTTAGCCTGGTATCTCCCACACAAATTCCTCTTTATTTGAAGACTATATATCTATTGTATAACTCACTGAGGAAAGGAACTGGAAGTATGCTGGAGGCAGGTTCAATAGAGGCATTCATGAAGACATTGGATGATTATTTAAATAGAAACAACATGCATGGTATGGAGGAAAAGCAGGAGATTGGCATCAAGTCAAAATGCTTCATTGACTTCATTCAGCACTGTAACAACATTGTGATTCTGTGAAACGTCCCAGATATTTACAGGCTCCAATGAAATTAGTTAAGATCTGCCTTATAATAGTGGTTACAGAACAATATCACTTTTAGACTGGAAATATAACTCTGCAGTATTACTTTCACTCAGGGACAGATCACAGTTGAACACAAATCTCTGATTTGACAATGTGTTTCCAGCATTCCTTGTTGTTCTTTATGATTGCAAGTAGAGTTGTAAAGCAACTATGACTGATGGCAGAGAGCAGCTGGGAAATATTTCTTACACGCCTCAGAATTAACCCACATGGGGACTTTGCTATCAGCAAAGAGAGATGAGAAAGCCTAAGTGCGGTTTGGCTGTCTCCATGAGATCCTGAAATACTGTGTCTGGGCTGAAGTTTGGTTTCTGCCAGACAATCCTCTCCCCCTAAGACTGTCCTTTCGGAACTCCAACTCGGTGGCATTCAACACTCAGGTGAGAAAAACAAAAAGCAACAACAATGAGTTTCAAACCAATCTTTTTTCTTTGCATTTATTCAGAATATTGAACACCAGCTCAATTAGCAAGATTATTAACATGATCAGGAAAAATGTCCAACTATCAGAGTAAAATTATCAGAAAGTTACAGTAGAAACAGAGGCTACTCAGCCCAAGGTGTATCCTGACTGGCTAAAATAGAGCGATCCACACTAATCTCTTTTTGTAGATCTTCACCTGTAGCCCTGAATCATCTGACATTTGAAGTGCAGATCCAAGTCTTTTTTTTTTAAATACAATAAGGTTTTCCTGCCTCTACAACCCTATCAGACATAGAGTTCCAAATCCTGCCACCCTGACTGAAAAGCTTTCTCTACTCCCATTCCAGGTTTTCCACCTTTGATGCAGAGAACAGATAATAGATGCAGGGAAGTTGTTTCTACTGGCAGGTCAAACTAGAACTAGGGGACATAGCCTCAAAATAATACAGAGCAGATTTAGGCCAACATCACATTTAGACTGGAAATATAATTCTGCAGTATTTCACTCAAGAACAGATCAGTTTAACATCAATTTCTAATTTGACAACATGTTTCCAGCATTCCTTGTTGTTTTCCCTGATTCCAAGTAGAGTTGTAAAGCAACAATGAATGATGGCAGAGAGCGGCTGGGAAATATTTCTTACACACCTCAGGATTAACCTACACGGGGACTTTGCTATTTGCGAAAAGAGATGAGAAAGTCTAAGTACAGTTGAGGAACTTCTTCTCCCAAAGGGAAGTGTATCTGTGGAACTCTCTGCCCAGTGAAGCAGTTGAGGCTATCTCGTTGAATGTTTTTAAGGCATAGATTTTTGAACAGTAAGGGAATTAAGGGTTATGGTGAGCAGGCAGGTAGATGGAGCTGAGTCCACGAACAGATCAGCCATGATCTTATTGAATGGCAAAGCAGGTTTGAGGGACCAGATGGCCTACTCCTATTTCTTACTTTCTGCCAGTTACTGTAAATCTCAGCCCCTTGGTCATTGGACTGTTAACATAAACAGGTCTTTCCTATCCACTCTGTCAGGCTCTGTCATAACTGTATGTACCTCAATTAAAATTTCTCTCAGTCTCCTCTTTTTGAAAGAAAACGATCAGAATCTATCTAATTTTTCATCTTAGTGAAAATTATCCATTCCTGGAAACGTCCTCATTAATCTCCTTTGTACACTCTCCTCAGAAATCTCATCTATCTTGTAATGGGCAGGCCAGAACTGTATGCAACACAATCTGGGGTATAACCAATGTTCATAATAGCTCTGGCAGAACCTCCCTGATCTTGTGATTACCCTGAACACAAGATCTAGACATGGAACTGTAGAATCATAGAATCCTTACAATGTGGAAGCAGGCCAATTGGGGCCTATCGAGTCTACACTGACCATCAAAAGAGCATCCCATCCAGATCTACCTCATCCCGGTAACCCTACATTTCCCATGGCTAATCCACCTAGAGTGCACATGCCTGGACACAATGGGCAATTTAGCATGGCCAATCCACCTAACCTGCACATCTCTGGACTGTGGGAGGAAACCCATCAGACACAGGAGAGCATGCAAAGTCTACACAGATAGTCACCCTAGCACTGCTGCCTCACAGCTCCAGCATAATTACTGAGCCACCATGCCACCCAATTGTCATTTGGGGGAAAAAGTTGGAGTCTATTAGAAAGATGTAATTAAATAGAGCTTCATGAAGGGGAAATTATGTCTAACACATTTATCACAATTACTTGTGGAGGTTACAAGCAGGAGAGGGGAACAGGTAGAAGTAAAATATTTGGATTTCCAAAAGTCATTCAATAAAATACCACACTTTAGACTGCTTAATAAGATGAGAGCCCATGGTCTTGGGGTTAGTAAATTAGCATGGAGACAGGATTGGCTAGCTAATGTAAGACAGACTTGGGATAAGGGGGAGGGGTTTCAGAATAACCATCTACAATTAGTAGAGTATCACAGGGATCAGAGCTGAGGCCACAAATATTTAAAATTTACATAAGTGACTTCGATAAGGAAAGTGAATATAATATAGCCAAGTTTGCTGATGTCACAAAAATAGGTGAGAAGGCAAGTGGTGAGGATAGCAGAAAGAAAATATAGATAGATTACCTGAGCACACAAAAACTTGGCAGACGGGATATAATGTTTGGTTATTCATATCACAGAGGAGCTGAATATTATTTAAATGGGAATGACTGCAGAAAGTGCAGCACAGAGGAGGCTCCTCAAGTAGAAATTACAAAAAGCTAGCATACAAGTTCAGCAAGCAATAGGGAAGGCAAATGGAATGTTGGCTGTTACTTCAAAGGGGTATGGAGTGTAACAGTAGGAAGGTTTTACTAAAGCTATGTAAGGTACTCTCTGACCACAGCAGGAATATGATGAACAGCTTTGTGCCCCTAATCTGAGGAAATAGATATTGATATTGACACTGGATGCACTCCAGAAAAGGTTCCTAAATTGATCCCAGGTATGGAGGGACTGTTTTACGAGAAATTGAGTAGCTTGGGTCTATACTTGTTGGAGTTCTGAAAAATGAGAGACAACCTTATTGAAACAGCTTTTTAAAGGGCTTGACAATGGTGGAAGCGGGAGACCCTAGGACAAGAGGGCATAATCTCAGAATAAGAGGTTCACCCAGTTAGGAGAGAGATGAGGAAGAATTTCCTCTTGAAGGTAGCAAATCTGCAGAATTCTTTACTGCAGAGGGCTGTAGAAGCTGGGTCGTTATGTATATTAAAAGCTGAGACAGACAGATTTCTAATCAGTAAGGGAATCAAGGGTAATGGGGAAAAGGCAGGAAAATGGAGTTAAGGATCATCAGGTCGACCATGATCTTCTTAAATAGTGCAGCAGACACAATGGGCTGAATAGCCTATTTCTGCCCCTGTGTCTTATGGTCTAACTGGATGTTCACTCCATGTGACTGAGATATCCTGCTGTGTCCTTATTCATTCAATTATAAACTATATTAACCAAAATACACATAGACAGCATGGAAACAGACCCTTTGGACCAATTAGTCCACTTTAACCATGTTCCCAAACTAAACTAGTCCAACCTGTCTACATTTGTTCAATATCCCTCCAACCTTTCCAAATGTCTTTTAAATGCAACTGTACCTTCATCCACATTTCCTCTAACAATTCAGTGTACGTACTAACCACTGTGTAAAAAAAGTTGCCTCTCATGTGCTTTTTAAAATCTTTCTCCTCTCATCTTAAAAATATGGCCCCTAGTTTTGAAATTCCCTACCTTAGGGAAAAGATTTTTGCTATTCACCTTATCTCTGCCCCTCATGATTTTATAAGCCTCTATAAAGATCACATTTCAACCTTCTACACTCCAGTGAAATAAGTCCCAATCTATCCAGTCTATTTTTATAACTCAAACCCTCCATTCTGGGCAACATCCTGATTTATCTTTTCTGAACCCTCTCCAGTTTAATCATATCCTTTTAACATATATGAAGGTTCATCAGATACTCACTGATCAGCTTCTTCCATTGTGCTGAAGTCACTATAGTTTATCAGTAATTAAGCAATAATTTTCTGAACTCATTATCTAAACATCTCAAATAATAAGTTACTGAAAAATTCAGTCTTCTTTACCTAAACTATCCCTTGCTTACTAGTTTTATCTTTATCTGCTACATTTGAGTAAACCCTACCGTAATTATCTGATAAATAGCAAAAATTGAAGTCAATTTGATAATTAATTAAGTCTAGTCTCACTTTATAATTAATGACTTATTGGGACTCTCAGTGGGCTCACTCAAAAAGGAGACCGTTCAAAAGATTATTTCAATTAACTAATGAAACTGATTAATGCAGAAACCAGAACAAGTGCTCTAACTCGAGTTGTGCTCTAAATAGTGGCTTCTAAGGTTTAGCACCATTTTCCTTCTTTTTTTATATTTTAGCCCTTGACAAAGAAAGGATCCCAAATGCCTCTTGAACACCCGTTTCCCCATCCACCTGTTTTCAGGCACCTGTGGAAACCATTGCAAGGCCTCTTTATTCCTCAACACTTCTTCGTATCCTGCCATTTATTGTCCATCCCATTGTCTTGTTTGTCCTCCCCAAATTCATTTCCTCAACACAGATTGATTCCAATTCACTACTTTCCTCTGCAATAATCTATTGCCCTGTTTCTGCAATTCTTCCTCATTTGATGATCAACTTTTGTTGTAGCCTCAAACTTTTTAATTTTGACTGCTATATTTGGGTCTAATCATTGTTAGGTGCAACAAACAGGATGCCCACAGTAAACAGGCAACCAAAGCTGGTTCAGTCTTGGATGTGATTAACAGTGGAATACAACCCCTGCTGCCGCATGTGAACTTGCTGGTGTCTCAACAGGTTGTTTGACTGAGCAAATCCTTTCCCACACAAGGGACAGTTGAATGGCCTCTCCCCAGTGTGAACCCGCTGGTGTGTCAGCAGATTTTGTTTACTTTTAAATCTTTTCTCACAGTAAGGACATTTAAAAGGTCTCATATCAGTGTGAACAAGTTGGTGTGTAGTGAGGTGAGATGACTGAGTGAATCTCTTGTCACACAGCGAGCAGCTGTAGGGTCTCTCCCCGGTGTGAACTCGCTGGTGAATCAGAAGGTCAGATGAATCAACAAATTCCTGCCCACACTCAGTGCAGGTGAACGGTCTTTCCCCAGTGTGAACTCGATGGTGTCTCAGCAGATGTGATAAACGAGTGAATCCCTTTCCACAGACAGAGCATGTGAATGGCCTCTCCCCCGTGTGAGTGTGTTTGTGTTTCAAAAGATCCTTTGTGGTTTTAAATTTCTTTTCACAATCAGAACAATTAAAAGGTCTCTGATCAGTGTGAACAAATTGATGTGTCAGAAGGTGGGATGAACAAGTGAATCCCTTCCCACATGTAGAGCAGATGAACGGCCTCTCCCCAGTCAGAGTCCGTTGGTGGTTCAGTAAATCCTTTTTACTTTTAAAGCTCTTCTCACAGTCAGAACATTCAAAAGGTCTCTTATCAGAGTGAACAAGTTGGTGTGTCAGGAGGTGGGATGACTGAGTAAATTTCTTCCCACACAGGGAGCAGGTAAATGGTCTCTCACCAGTGTGAGTGCGTTGATGTGTCACTATATCCTTTCTACTTTTAAAGCTCTTCTCGCAGTCAGAACATTTGAATGGTCTCTTATCAGAGTGAGCCCGCTGGTGAGTTCGGAGATTGGATAAAGCATTAAATCCTTTCCCACATTCAAGGCAGGTGAATGGCCTTTCCCCAGTGTGAACTCGCTGGTGTGTATAGAGGCTAGATGACTGAGTGAATCCCTTCCCACACACAGAACAGGTGAACGGCCGCTCTCCAGTGTGACTGCGTCGATGTGTTTCCAGCTCAGAGGGGTAATTGAACCCCTTCCCACAGTCCCCACATTTCCACGGTTTCTCCATGGTGTGGGTGTCTTTGTGTCTCCCCGATCTGGATGATCATTTGAAGCTGCATCCACACACAAGTGTATGGTTTCCACCCACCATGACTGTTGTGACGTATTGGGCAGATCATACAACCGGTTACCACTGTTTCCACAGTCAATGCACTGGAACACTCTCATTCAGGTAACTCTGTTTCAGTCCTTTTCCAGTCTCACTAATCTATGAACTTTTTTTTCCTCCCCAGAAACAGAAGAGACAAACGTTTCTTCTTGCACATTCAAATGTTCATGTTCCAATTAACTAAATGTTTCTGTCAGATCTTGATATTTGGTTTGAATTTCCTATCTGCAAATCCAGTGCTCTGAATACCCTGTAAAAGGAGTTGAAATATTTAGAATATGCGACAAACAAATTGGCTGTTAGATGCAACTATAATGCAGGTATTTACATACCTCATGCTTCCCAACCCATTCACCGCATCTCACCTCAAACTTTCAGCTTATCTTTCTAATCCCTTTTCTCTCATGCATACATCTAATTTCTTGATTAAAAAAACAAATTCTCCTTCTGCCACAACTATGTCCTATGAACTCCACAATCTAACCACCAAGTAAAGACATTAAGTCAAAACATTCTCTCTATCCCCACCTTGCCCAAACCATTCATCATTTTGAAGATCTTGATCTGCTCACTGCTCTTCCTTTTTCTCAAGAAAGATACCACAATCTGTACGCAGTAGCTTTTTTTAGACCTGGGGGTTCAGGTACATAATTCTTTGAAGTTTGTTTCACATGTAGATAGAGTGGTTAAGAAGGCAATTAGCATGTTTGCCTTTATTGCTCAAATCTTTGAGTATAGGAGTTAAAATGTCATATTGATGTTGTACAGGACGTTGGTGAGGCCTCTTCTGGAGTACTGTGTCCATTTGTGGTTGCCCTGTTCTAGGAAGGATATTATTAAGCTGGAGAGGGTTCACTAAAGATTTACTGGGATGTTGTCTGGAGTGGAGGGCTTGAGTTATAAGGGTAGGCTTGAGTTATAAGGGTAGGCTTGGATAGGCTGGGACTTTTTTCACTGGAGCATAGGAGGTTTAAGGGGGACCTTATAGAGGTTTATAAAATCATGAGGGGCATAGATAAGGTGAATGGCAGGTGTCTTTCCCTAGGATTTCAAGGCTAGGGGATATATGATTAAGGTGAGAGAAGGAAGATTTAAAAAAGACATGAAGGGCAACATTTTTTTAAAAAGCAGAGAGTGATTCATGTGAGGAATGAACTTCCAGAGGAAGTGGTGGATTCAGGTATAATTACAAAATTTAAAAGATATTTAGAGAAGTACATAAACAGGAAATGTTTGGAGGGATACGGCCCAAGCGCAGGATTATGGTCAGTGTGGACTTGTTGGACCGAAGAGTCTGTTTCTGTGGTATATGACTCTATGACAAAAGCCCCATCTCTGTCAGTCCAGGATAGAAATTCTGAGGAACTAAATATGTCAATTGGTTTAAGTTTGCTGCATGCAAATTGTCTGCCCCAACCCCTGTAAAGGCATTTATAAAATATAGAATTTTCCTTAGCCTATGGATTACTCATCCAATGACATTACCATGCAACCACTGTCACCCCATCCCTCACCACACAGGACATTCAAAATTGCAACACCTCGCTGCCTGTTACCAAATACTTGATGTGATTAATTGTTTCATTCTTTGTTCAATTAATTTGATGACAAGATTTAAATTGAAAACCAATTTCTAGCTACTACTTTTGTTCAGATAGTGCGGATGAGAGGTGCAGTGGGGCACACATTAGATCCAGGGACTGAAATAAAACAACTTGGTTTGGGTTTGAACAATACCATGCATGTTACTGATATCTTCCCTTGATACCAAGGCTTTGATAGGTGCTTTTCATGGTATGGGGAGCTAGAACTTGTCAATGTGTGTTTCACTTCTCTTGTCTTAAATCTAGAATTAGAAATTAGAAAATGCACAAAAAAATTCAAAAACAGTCAGTAACAGAATATCAGATCAACTTCACTAATGTTAGAAAGCCTGCGAGTTTCAGTAGTTTAACAGATATCCCAATACATACAGGTCTAACTCTGAATTGTCCCAGGAATGGGGCATGTTGTGATGCTCCTGAGGAGTGCAATTTCTGCAGTGTCTGACCCTGAATTGCCCCATGGATGGGACAGGTTGTGATCATATGACGATAAGAAATAGGAACAGGAAAAGACCATTCAACCACCCCAAGCCTACTCCACCATTCATAGGATCATGGCTGATTTGACATTCCTCACGTCCTTTCCCCATAACCCCCGATTCCTCAACTGATCAAGAATCTATCTCAAACTTAAATATACACAAGGATTGCCTCAACAGCTCTCAATCCCAAAATGACACATAACTCGTTGAGAGAAGAAATTCCTCATCTCAGTCTTAAATTGGCACCTTTTTATTCTGAGACAATGCCCTCTGGTCCTCGACTCTCCTTTGAGGTGTGTGAGGGGTGCAGTTTGTTCAGTGTCTCATAATAAACTGTCCTGTAACAGAGTAGGAAGTGATTTTCTACAGCAGGTGAATGGCATCTCCCCAGTGTAAACATGCTGGCATACCACCAGGTGTTATGACAAAGTGAAACCCCTCCCACCAATAGGGTAGGCGTTGCGTGTTTCCTTGGCATGGTGGCGAGTGAGCTTGCAGTACAGATGGTGAACCAAATTGTTCCAGACATTCCCAAGACGCATAATGTCCCCTGCAGCAAGTGCTTGTGTCTTGTCAGTGCAAACCATGCATTGACGCCTTGTCCACACTTCCAGCACACGACAGGTCTCTCTACACCGTGATTAGAGTTTGTTTCGTCCATATTTAAGAGCAAATGATATTGAAATCTTGATTAATCCAATCTTGAAGTGATATTTAATTTGGCCTTAAGAATTTCATGGAAGATGTAACCACAAGCCCAGGATGTAAATTCAGAACAGACATGACTTGATTTTATGGCACATTTTGTTTTCTTTCCTCTCTTTCGGACAGAAAGGCCAGTTTAGCAGGCAATGCATGTTCCTGGCCGTTTGCAAGTCACCTAGGCCCAGGCAAGGTACCCTTGCGCAGTGTTATAAGTCATAAATCATGAAATAAACAGCATTTTTGGGAATAACAAGTTTTGGGGTAATGTGAGATGAATTAGAACATCAAGAGACCACAGCTGCTGCCAAACTTGAAAGGGTTCAGAAAAAACTTTACAAGAATATTGCTGGGATTGGAGGGTTTCTGCTATAGGGACAGGCTGAATAAGTTGGGGCTTTTTATCCCAGAGCATTGGATGGGTGACCTTGTAGAGTTATAAAATCATGAGGAACATGGATCGGGTGAATAGCCCAGGTACTTTTTCCCAGGGTAGGGGTGTCCAAAACTAGAGGTTTAAGGGGAGAAAGGAAAGACTTAAAAAAAAGGGATCTGAGGGGCAACTTTTTCCATGCAGAGGATGGTGCATGTATGGAACAAGCTGCCAGAGGAGGTGGAGGTAGCTGGTACAATTACAACATTTAAAAGGCATCTGGATGGGTACATGAATACGAAAGGTTTACAGGGATATGGGCCAAATGCTGTCAAATGGAACAAAATCAGTTTAAGATATCTGGTTGGCACAAACAAGTTAGACTGAAGGCTCTGTTTCCATGCTGTGTAACTCTTATAAATACAAGAGAGTCAAATGGATAACCACCTACGTGTTATTTCCAACAGTTACATTACACATCTTTCATTGATGTTGAAAAAGGGGAGGCGCTTATGAGAAACAGAGGAACAAAACGGAACATCACGTGACATCCAGAAATGATCAGAGGTGGGATAACAAGGTGTAGAGCTGGATGAACACAGCAGGCCAAGCAGCATCAGAGGAGCAGGAAGGCTGACGTTTCGGGCCCGAAACGTCAGCCTTC
>NC_063374.1:693529-743033 GCF_021869965.1 Rhincodon typus | reverse complement strand
GTTCATCCAACTCTACACCTTGTTATCTCAGATTCTCCAGCATCTGCAGTTCCTACTATCTCATGATCAGAGGTGGTGTCCTTTTGCAGCTCCCCCACTCCTTACCTCTTTTCTCATCTCCAAAGTTTTAAATCCCCGTCCCTCACACTCTCCCTCCTTCCTGGCTGAAATCCAAACCTATCGCTCCATTTCTTTCCTCCACTCCCAGTTATCCCACTTCCCTCTCCCAGTTTTCGGTTCTCCAGCTGTTAAATTCGAAAGCGAGTGATAAACTCAATGATTTTCTCTCTCATCACTAGGTCACAAAACCTACCCACACCGTAACCTCACCAAGATGGCCGCCCAATCGCCCTCCTCTCCAAGCAAGCTCCGCTTCCCCTCACCAAGATGGCAGGTAGCCTGTTACCTGGGTAACCCCGGGAGGAAACACCGCCTCCCCTACCCGCCCAGACACTCACTCACAAGATGGCGGTTAGCAAGCCCGCTCCACCGGGGCCTGTTTCCGCCTGTACTGTGGGGGTAAACATCGGAACTGTGGAGTCCGAATCATGTCCCCAAGCCACCACCAAGCGTTGATAAAGTTGCCAGACTCCAGTACCGCGGTTTCCATTCCTACCCTGTCTCAGAATCTCCTCCTGCCACTCGAACTGTTCATTCCTCTTCTTACAATCCCCGTGACTGACATTGAGCATGCTCAGAGCATTGCCCGTTCCTGCTCCTGCGCACTGGGCTCCCGTAATTCATTGATAGGGGGATTTCTGCAGCGCGGGTCGGTTTGGGTACCTGATACGCCATTGATTACCTCGATGAATGTTTACTTCTCCTGGAATCCTAATCGGGAAAAATTGCAAAATTAGTACTCCAATTAGGAAGACACGTAAATACATCGACAGCATTTAGAGTGGGCGAGGGCCTTGGTCGTATTATTACCCAGCTAACCCTCAACGAATTAAAAAAAAGCCAAATATGTGCAATTCACCCACTCCCCCTCCCAATCTCAGATCGAAAAGGCTGTGTTTGCTTCCAGCGCACCAATATGCTGTGCACTTATGTGTGCAAGTTACAATGGTTGCACAGATTCCAGTCCCAGTGCGATGGCAGGAGACGGTTGACGGGAAATATTCAAATTGTTCAGAGGCTGAATCCGAAGTGCAACCCTGGTGTTTCAGAGCATGCACCACATTCATTGCAGTGATCATCTTGCACTTGGCATGTCCAGTGTTGGTGACTGCATTCCAACCACGCTTTTCACGAAGACTTTCAGTATGCTCACAGATTCCAAGATCTGCTTGACCCGGTATGGCAAGCCAGGCGCAGGATTGTTGATGCCCTTGATATTATCACAAAACACTTTGCGATGTTCACTTTCTTTGGCACTTTACCCTTTCTCCTTTCCCTCTGCCAGATATGAGGATTCCTAACTCAGAATACTGAAGAATGAATGTTATGCAGCCCTGAGAAAGGCAGACTGAGAGCAGGGAGAAGAGGAGGCAACGTGAAGTTTAAACTGACAGCAAGAGGAAGGACAGTCACAGACTGACAGAGAGAGAGTGGCCCCTGATCTTTCAACTCCACATTCAGTTTTCTACAATACCCAAATTCAACATTTTTTTGTAATTTATTAATGGGACGTGGGCATTATTGCCCATCCCTAATTGCCTGGAGAAGGTGGTAGTGAGCTACCTTCTAGAAAAGCTAATGACTTTTGGGGTGCAGGGGCATCCTCTGTCTTGTTACAAACCTTCATAGAATAGAAGTGAATCATAGAATCCCTAAAGTTTGGAAAGAGGCTGTTTGGCCTATCAAGTCTGCACCAACTCTCCAAAGAGCATCCCACCCAGAGCAAGCCCCCACCGTATCCCTGTAACCCTGCATGTACGTTGGCTAATTCATCTAGAATGGACATCCCTGGACACTACGGGGCAATTTAGCATAGCCAATACATCTAACCTGCACATAAGAACAAAGAACAAAGAAAATTACAGCACAGGAACAGGCCCTTCGGACCTCCAAGCTTGTGCTGATCCAGATCCTCTATCTAAACCTGTCATCTATTTTCCAAGCATCTGTATCCCTCTGCTCCCTGCCCATTCATGTATCCGTCTAGATGCATCTTAAATGATGCTATCGTGCCCACCTCTACCACTTCCGCTGGCAACGCGTTCCACCACCCTCTGCGTAAAGAACTTTCCACGCATCTCTCCCTTAAACTTTTCCCCTCTCACCTTGAAATCGTGACCCCTAGTAATTGAGTCGCCCACTCTGGGAAAAAGTTTCTTGCTATCCACCCTGCCTATACCTGTCATGATTTTGTAGACCTCAATCAGGTCCTTCCTCAACCTCTGTCTTTCTAATGTAAATAATCCTAATCTACTCAACCTCTCTTCATAGCCCTCCATACCAGGCAACATCCTGGTGAACTTCCTCTGCACCCTCTCCAAAGCATCCAAATCCTTTTGGTAATGTGGCGACCAGAACTGTACGCAGTATTCCAAATGTGGTCAAACCGAAGTCCTATACAACCGCAACATGACCTGCCAACTCTTGTACTCAATACCCCGTCCGATGAATGAAAGCATACTGTATGCCTTCTTGACCAATCTATTGACCTGCGTTGCCACCTTCAGTTACAATGGACCTAAACACCCAGATCTCTCTGTGCATCAATTTTCCCCAGGGCTTTTCCATTTACCGTATAGTTCACTCTTGAATTGGATCTTCCAAAATGCATCACCTCGCATTTGCTTGGATTGAACTCCATTGCCATTTCTCCGCCCAACTCTCCAATCTATCTTTATTCTGCTGCATTCTCCGACAGTCCCCTTCACTATCTGCTACTCCACCAATCTTAGTGTCATCTGCAAACTTGCTAATCAGACCATCTATACCTTCCTCCAGATCATTTATGTATATCACAAACAACAGTGGTCCCAACATGGATCCCTGTGGAACACCACTGGTCACAGTTCTCCATTTTGAGAAACTCCCTTCCACTACAACTCTCTGTCTCCTGTTGCCCAGCCAGTTCTCTATCCATCTAGCTAGTACACCCTGGACCCCATGCGACTTCACTTTCTCCACCAGCCTACCATGGGGAACCATATCAAACGCCTTACTGAAGTCCATGTATATGACATCTACAGCCCTTCCCTCATCTATCAAATTTGTCACTTCCTCAAAGAATTCTATCAAGTTGGTAAGACATGAACTTACCTGCACAAAACCATGCTGCCTATCACTAATAAGCCCATTTTCTTCCAAATGTAAATAGATCCTATCCCTCAGTATCTTCTCCGGCAGCTTCCCCACAATTGACGTCAGGCTCACCGGTCTATAATTACCTGGATTATCCTTGCTCCCTTCTTAAACAAGGGGACAACATTAGCAATTCTCCAGTCCTCCGGGACCTCACCCATGCTCAAGGATGCTGCAAAGATATCTGTTAAGGCCCCAGCTATTTCCTCTCTTGCTTCCCTCAGTAACCTGGGATAGATCCCATCCGGACCTGGGGACTTGTCCACCCTAATGCCTTTTAGAATACCCAACACTTCCCCCCTCCTTATGCTGACTTGACCTAGAGTAATCAAACATCTACCCCTAACCTCAACATCCGTCATGTCCCTCTCCTCGGTGAATAGCGACACAAAGTACTCATTAAGAATCTCACTCATTTTCTCTGACTCCTCGCATAACTTCCCTCGTTTGTCCTTGAGTGGGCCAACCCTTTCTCTAGTTACCCTCTTGCTCCTTATGTACGAATAAAAGGCTTTGAGATTTTTCTTAACCCTGTTTGCTAAAGATATTTCATGACCCCTTTTAGCCCTCTTAATTCCTCATTTCAGATTGGTCCTACTTTTCCGATATTCTTCCAAAGCTTCGTCTGTTTTCAGTCACCTAGACCTTATGTATGCTTCCTTTTTCCTCTTTGCTAGTCTCACAATTTCACCTGTCATCCATGGTTCCCTAATCTTGCCCTTTCTATCCCTCATTTTCACAGGGACATGTCTGTCCTGCACTCTAATCAACCTCTCTTTAAAAGCCTCCCACATACCAAATGTGGATTTACCTTCAAACAGCTGCTCCAAATCCACATTCCACAGCTCCTGTCAAATTTTGCTGTAATTGGCCTTTCCCGAATTTAACACTCTTCCTTTAGGACCACTCTTGTCTTTGTCCATCAGTATTCTAAAACTTATGGAATTGTGATCACTATTCCCAAAGTAATCTTTGGGAAACTTCAACCACCTTGCCGGGCTCATTCCCCAACACCAGGTCCAGTATGGCCCCTTCCCGAGTTGGACTATTTACATACTGCTCTATAAAACCCTCCTGGATGCTCCTTACAAATTCTGCTCCATCTAAACACCTAACACTAAGTGAATCCCAGTCAATGTTGGGAAAATTAAAATCTCCCATCACCACCATCCTGTTGCTCCTACATCTTTCCATAATCTGTCTACATATTTGTATCTCTATCTCATGCTCGCTGTTGGGAGGCCTCTAGTACAGTCCCAACATTGTTACCACACCCTTCCTATTTCTGAGCTCTGCCCATATTACCTCACTGCTCGAGTCCTCCATAGTGCCCTCCTTCAGCTAAGCTGTGATATCCTCTTTGACCAGTAATGCAACTCCTCTACCCCTTTTACCTCCCTCTCTATCCCACCTGAAGCATCTATATCCTGGGATATTTAGTTGCTAATCTTGCCCTTCCCTTAACCAAGTCAACAAAATAGGTGACAGACATTTGTTGCTTCATTTCTCAGGGAAACGCCCTAACCAATCAGAGTCAATTTGCCTCGTTAAAATTTAACAAAGCCTGGCTGTCTGTCAATCAGTATGCTTCATGGTACTGCTCTAACCAATCAGAGTCCAACAATCTTGTCTCATGTGTGATAAGTTTTGATTTTACCCTTGAATTTGTATTCTTGCAAAATGTCCTGATGAGTACAGACAATAATGCTTCAACAAAATGTGTGTTTTTCAGCAATACATTCACAACAGGGAAAAATGGTTCTTGTGCATGCATGGTTGGGACTTCAGCTGAACATCCAAACTGGAAAGACACAAGGACGCTCACACCAAAGAGAAACCATGGAAATCTGCAGATTGTGGAAAGGGATCCAATTACATGATAGAAACTCATCAACGTAGTCACATTTGGAAGAGAGATTTAAAAGTAGATGGCATCTGATGACACACCAGTGAGTTTACATTGGGGATGAGGTGTCCAACTGCCCTCTGTGTTGGAACGGATTTGCGCAGACAAACAACCTTCTGAGATACCAGCAAGTTCACACACGACAGCAGAGGTTGTATTCTGCTGTTAATGCTGCTGTTCATCACATCCAGGAGTGAACCATGTATGGACACCTGCTTCCAGTGAGAATCCACATTTTGTGACATACATCAGTGACTTAGACTCAAATGTTTTGGCTATGGTTTAGAAGCTTGCAGGTGATACAACAATTGATGTGTGATTGACAATAAAAAAGAAAGCCACGGACTACAGGAAGATATTAACCAGTTGGGAAGAAAAATGCTGATTGGAATCCAACCTGGAGAAGTGAAAAATAACAAAACTTGGGAAGGCAAACAGGGCAATGGGAATGCACAATAAATGGCAGGGTATTGAGAAATATAGAGAAACAAAGAGACCTTGGAGTGGTTAGCTACAGATCCCCAAAAAGAAGCTGAACAGGGAGACCAGGAAGGCATATAGGATCCTTCCTGTTCTTGACCACAGGCTAGAATGTAAGCGCAGGGAGATGATGCTAGAACTTTAGAAAACATTATTTAGGGTGCAACAAGAAGACATCGGTTTACTCACTGTAAAATTAAATAGCATTAGCACAAAAGTAGCTGTTGACTATTTAATATTAAATGGATTTGGGTTCATTTGGTTAATGGTTCGATAATGAAAGGAAAAACAGGGAATCCCTGTTGTGTTTTATTTTTTGTCTTTAGTGTTAACATGACCTGGATGGAGCTCAAAAAAACAATCTTTTCACAAGAAGTTGCTGCTTTGGTGGATGAGGGGAATCCAGTCATCATTGTCAATCTCACGGTGTAATCTGAAAGGTGAAAAATCAATTAAAACAAAGGTTTAATAAATCTTAGGTAGGATAGAAGTTGGAGCAAGTAATGTGGCTTAGCAAAAATAGTTGAATTAATCCTGCACGTGGTCAGACATGATGACAAAACAAACAGGGCGCACACGGAGGAGAAAAGGTTAAAACAAGCAGTCATGTCCCAGAGTTACAAAGAATCACACACGACAGTGAAACAATCCCATATGAATTCTGCTAGGTCCAGAGTTGAAATGTATAATACTAGATGGCATGTATTTAAGGTAAGAAAGGGAAAGTTCAAAGGAGATGGGAGGGGCAAGGTTTTTTTTTACACAGAGACTGGTAGGTGCTGCCAGAGGTAGTGGTGGAGGTAGGTAAGATAAGGGCATTTAAGGGACTTTCAGATAAGCACATGAATATGCAAGGAAAGGAGGGATATGGACCAATGTCAGGCAGAAGGGATCAGTTTCATTTGGCATCATGTTCAGCACAACATGATGGGCTGAAAGCCCTGTTCCTGTGCTGTACTGTTCTATATTCTAGATAAAGGATATCAGTATTTATTGACATTTCCATTTTATTCACTGCTCCATATCTACTTCCTCTTTACTTGAAGAAACTCATCAATGCTTGGAGCAAATGGCTGGGCTGAGGCTTGTTTTGGATAAAATCACAAAGATCACGTGACATCACAGAATCATAGAACCCTACAATGCAAATGAGGCCTTTCAGCCAATTGTATTTGTTCTGGCCAGAAACAAACTCTCCGGTCTGATTCCATGTTCCAGCTGTAGGTGCCCTGTAGGTTACATCACCTCAAATACACAGCCAAATCTTTGTTAATACAGTGAGATTTTCTGCCTCTACCACCCTTTCAGACATTGAGTTCCAACTCTCCACCTTCACTCCTTTCTAATCCTTCTTTAATTATTTTAAATCAATGTCTCTGGTTATTAACTTGTTAATAAAATAAGTCCTTCCTAGCCACTCTGTTTAGACTCTTATGGTTTGATAGTGGTTTTTGTGGGATGTAACTAAATACTCAACGAAATAATTGATTACTAATTAAGTAATATATATCAGAAAAATGTATTAAACAGTAAATATGTATAAATAACAGTAAATCTATATTAAGCTGTAAACTACTTTAGATATATTAGGAACACATGCAAACTAATTAGTGCTGAAACAACTTCAGACGTGTTCAACAAAGAGTCTCACTACCTCCTGCCTGTCAGGGACCCCATTTTATGATGGCTGGTCTGGAGAACCAAGGTTCCTAGCACCATTCACAATCCTGGTCCAAAGTGAAGTCCCCTGAACAGGGCAAAATTCCTGATATTAATATTATTCTGAATCTAAGATGACATAGAATCCCTACAGTGTGGAAGCAGGCCATTCAGCCCATTGAGTCCATACCGACCCTCCAAAAAGGATCCCACGCAGACTCCATCATGCTGTAGTACTTTCAGTACTTCCACAGACATTTCATTATACAGAAAATCATCTGCAGGTGGCTCCATGTGACAGTCAAGCAGGACAATTCTCACAACAATGCAACATCACGTGGTGGTTCCTCAGTCAAAACAAGGCTCTTGCATTCGACCTGTTTCCCACGTACTTTCCACTTTATTTCAATTGCTCATTGTCATGTCCAATTAACCCTCAATGATCTGGTTTTTAAAAATGATCATTTTCAATCCTGCCACTACAGCCTCCTCAGTTAAAATCTCACATTAGCCTCTTCAATCTCATAGAAAACAATTCCAACCTATCCAATCTTTCCGTATCTCTAAAATTCACCAGTCCTGTCAATATAGAGATGAATCTCTGCTGTGCTTTCTCTAGTGTACTCCCTGTGGTGGAGTGCCCAGAGCTGTGCCCCATCCTCTTGCTGTGATCTAAGGAGTGTTTTTTATGGTTTGACAATGATGGCTGTGTCCACACTCAGAACACGTTAATGTATCAGCAGGTCAGGACCTTTTAAATATCACATCCAGAACATTTCAAACTTCCCTCATCAGAGTGAATACGTCAGTGCTTAATGTGTTGGGAGGACCGAGAACCTCCCTTATCTTTGTTCATGTCTCACAAGATGGGATGACCAGGTAAATCCCATCCGACACATGGAGCAGATAAGTCATCTTTCCCCACTGCGAAGATCCTAACACTGCAGAAGGTGAATCACTTAAGGAGCAAGTGAATGGTCTGTTCCTGGTGGGTGCACACTGCTCACTATATCGTCAAATTTAAAGATATTCTTATATTAAGAGCATTTTAAAGGTCTCTTAACCAAGTGGAACAGCTGGTGGTCAGTATAGTGGGAGGATTGAGTGAATCTCTTTCTATATTGGGAGAAGCCGAATGTCTTGTCCTTAGGCAGGAATGGTTAGCAAGTTTGCAAAATTGCTGGTGTAGTGGACAATGAAGACATTTATCTCAGAGTCCAACAGGATCTTGATCTGATGGGCTGTGGAGTGGCAGATGGACTTTAATTTACATAAATGTGAGGTGCTGCATTTTGGAAAGGCAAATCAGGGCACGACTTACACACTTCGTGGTAGGGTCCTGGCGTGTGTTGCTGAGCAAAGAGATGTTGGGGTGCATTTTCATAGTTTCTTAAAAGTGGAATTATAGGTAGACAGTGTAGTGAAGAAGATGTTTGCCTTTATTGTGCTTGCTTTTATTGGTCAATGCATTGAGTATAGGAGTTGGGATGTCATGTTGTGGTTGTACAGGACATTGGTTAAGCTACTTTTGGAATACTACATTCAATTCTGGTCTCCCTACTATAGGAAAGATGTTGTTAAACTTGAGTGTTCAGAAAAGATTTACAAGGATGTTACCAAGGTTGGAGAATTTGAGCTATAGGGAAAGGCTGAATGGGCTGGGGCTAATTTCCTGGAGCATTGGAGGGAGAAAGATAACCTTATAGAAGTTTATAAAATCATGAGGGGCATGGATAGGGTGAATTCTCAAAATCTTTTTTTCCCCCAGGGTTGGGGAGTCCAAAAATAGAGGGCATATGTTTAAGGTGAGAGAGGAAAGATTTAAAAGGGACCTAAAGGGCAACATTTTCACAAAGAGGCTTGTATGGAATGAGCTGCCAGAGGAAGTGGTGGAGGCTGATACAATTACAATATTTAAAACTCATCTCGATGTGTACATGAATAGGAAGGGTTTAGAGGGATATGGGCCAAATGGGACTAGATTAATTTAGGATACGTGGTCGACATGGAGGAGTTCGATCAAAGAGTCTGTTTCCATGCTGTACAATGCTATGACCCTGTAACTTGCTGGTGCTCAGAGAGATGTACCGACTCATTGAAACCCTCCCTGGAGTAGGAGCAACTGCCTTGTATTTCCTGAGTGTGAAGCAGACGAAGCTCTGCAAGGCAGGGGCTGGATGGGGGTGGGAATGGCACCTACCTGAACCTCTTCCCGCTGTCAGAGCAAGTCGATGGTCTCATCACCATGAACGCGCTGGTGTTGGAGCAGTTCCTCAGACATTTCAATGGTGTCCCCAATGGCAGAGCTATGAAGCGGCATCTCATCAAACATGATCAGGTTGCTGTGTTTGCAGGTTGAATGAAGTGATAAAGCCTCTCACCATTGCAGGCTCACTGCTATGTCAGCATACTTTCCAGCTGGGTCAACAGGAGGAACAGTAAACGGACTCTCACCAGTTTCAAACCAAGATGGTCAATTAAATCCTTTCAGGTATGCAAATGGATTGAGAGAGTAGCAGATTTCGGCATGAGGTTTGGCTCAATAAGTTCTAGCCCAGAATGCTGAAAGGCTTTCTATAATTATATGTTACAGTCTGTATAAATGTAACTCATAAACACAGCTTGTTAGAACAAACCTGGGGGAAGAAAGCTCTGAACTAATCACTGGAACCTTGTTCTCTACAAGCAGAGGAAGAAATCATTTTGTGCATTCAAAATTATGAAAACTCATTAAAGATGACTTGTTGCAGCGAACTGTATTATCTCACAAAATGAGAGCGAGGGAGTGGGATTGAGGTGAGCCACAGTCTGAGTCACAAATTGAAGGACAGGTGAACTGAGAAGAATAAGTTGAAGGGGAGGGGTAAGATTCTGGAGCAAGGAGCAGAGAGAGTGAGGATTGTGTGGGATAGGGATTTGTAGATTCACAGATGAAAGGGAAAAACAATGCTCAATACAACAGATCATTCCAATTTCTATCTTATACTGACAATGGTAGATGCTGCTGCATGGTATTAGAGGGAGATGATGTGAGAGACAGACAGACAGACAGACAATGGCCTAGTGGTACTATCGCTAGACTATTAATCCAGAGACCTGGATAACATTCTGGGCACCTTGGCTCAAATCCCGCCACAGCAAATGGTGGAATTTGAATTCAATAAAAATATCTGGAATTAAGGGTCTAATGATGACCATGACGCCATTGCCAATTGTCAGGAAAAACCCATCTGGGTCCACTAATGCCCTTCAGAGAAGAAAACTGCCATCTTTACCTGGTCTGACCTACATGTGACTCCAAACCCACAACAACGTGGTTGACTCTGAACTGCCCTCTGGGGAATTAGGAATGGACAATAAATGCCTAGCCAGTGACATCCTTGTCCTGTTAAATGTATAAAAGGGGGGAAAAAAAAATTGCCAATGAGAAACTCAAAAATCTTGATCTTGCACAATTACTTAATTTATTCAGGATTGGGTTCTGATTATAGAATCCTTGGTGTGGAGAGAGGCCATTCAGCCCATCAATTATTCAGTGATTCTCAAAAGAGCATCCCACCCAGACAAAGCCTCCACCCTTTTCCCATAACCCTGCATTTACCATGGTTAAAACACCTAGCCTGCACATGTCTGGACACTATGGGTAATTTACCATGGCCAATCCACCTAACCTACACATCTTTGGACTGTGGGAGGAAACTGGAGCACCTGGAGGGAACACACACAGACAAAGGGAAAACGTGCAAACTTCACACAGACGCCAGAGGGTGGAATTGAACACTGGTCCTTGGCACTGTGGGGCAGCAGTGCTAACTGCTGAGCTACTGTGTTGCACATTAAAGAGAAATGTCAGCAGGTTTAGTTTTACATCAGTGTGAATGGTAAACCACAGAATCTTGCATACCCAAGTTGGAATCTCAGGACATGGTCAAACATGACATCAAATGTATGAAAAGTGTGGTTCGGTTTCAGATGGTTCTCTGGGAGAGGAATGGAGTTGGTAGATAGAGAATGAAAACAATGGCTTTGTCCCCACAATATTTAATTAGGGAGAGAGGAAAAAAAAAAGACACAAAATAGGGAAGAGCAGGTGGGTAACAATGCAGAAGCTTTAGAGGAAGTCAAAGTCTGTAGACAGGACAAGATAGACTTGTTGCTTAATCACATTGGATGTCATTTGTGGCTTTGATAACACTGCTTCAGTAATGTGACAGGGCAGAAACCTGATTGGAAGGATTTGCTCTTGGGAAAAAAAGGGCATGGATTCTTTTGGCAGGTAGAGGTTGTAAGGATCGAAGGCTAATATATTGAAGCAGTGATAATGATATCAGATTTGAAGGAGGGCGACATGGTACCAGCAAATCAAGACAATGAATATGGGTAAGGTGGTGAATAGGGTGGAACAAGCAGTGGGTCACATGGACAAAATGAGCCCTGAAAGAGCACGAGAGAAAGTGGAAGGGGAAACTATTCAAAGATGCGGGTTTGGGAGGAAATGTTAGAGGCAGTTTGGTCTGTTGAGCGAAGCACAGAAATATCTGATCATATTGTTTCAAACTTAGTAACAAAGAAGGTCCATGATTTCCTCACTTGTTAGAGGCGAGGACGGAGGAGAAAAAAAAAGGGGGAGGCCCCTTCAAAGAAGTAATTTGTGTAAGATATTAAAATAATTTGACAACATGTTTGTACAAAAGATGATTTATTTGACTTTGATCCAGAATATTAATGCTTTCATTTGTGCTCGAATTTATTAACCTCAGCAGAAACAGAAGCCAAAGATGGGGTTCAGTGTGGATGTGACGACCAAGAAATATCCTTATTTGTGAACTCGTTGGTGACTCAACAAGTGAGATGACCGAGTGAATCCTTTCCCACACTGAGAACAGGTGAATGGCCTCTCCGCGGAGTGAACACGCTGATGTGTTAGCAAGCTGGACGAAAGTGTGAATGTCTTTCCACACTCCAAGCAAGTGAATGGCCTCTCGCCAGTGTGAACACGTTGGTGTATCCGCAGATCAGATGAATTAGTGAAACCCTTTCCACACTCAGGGCAGGGAAATGGTCTTTCCCCATTGTGAAGTCGCCGGTGTCTCAACAGGTGGGAGGATGAAGTGAATCCCTTCCCACACTCGGGGCAGGGGAACGGCCTCTCCCCAGTGTGAATGCGCTGATGCCTCAGCAGGGTGGCTGAATCAGAGAATCCTTTTCCACAATCAGGGCAGGTGAATGGCCGCTCCCCAGTGTGGACTCGCTGGTGTTTCAAAAGGTGGGACGAATCGGTGAATCCCTTTCCACACTCGGAGCAGGTGAACGGCTTCTCTCCAGTGTGAACGCGCTGGTGTCTAAGCAGGGTTGCCGACTGAGTGAATCCCTTCCCGCACTCTGGGCAGGTGAATGGTCGTTCCCCAGTGTGAACTCGCTGGTGGATTATTAGGTCTGATGAATTAGTGAACCCCTTCCCACACTCGGGGCAGGTAAATGGCCTTTCTGTAGCATGACCTCGCTGGTGTATTAGCAGGTGGGACGAGGTAGTGAATCTTTTCCCACAGTTGGAGCAGGTGAATGGCCTCTCCCCCGTGTGAATTCGCTGATGCACAGTGAGTTCAGATGATCGCCTGAACCCAGTCCCACAGTGTGAACACCTGAATGGCCTCTCATCAGAGTGAACAAGTTGATGGGACATCAGTTCCCGGGCACTTTTGTAGCACTTCCCGCAGTTCGGACATTTAAAAGGTCTCTCATTAGTGTGAACGCGCTGGTGGGTCAGCAGATGAGAGGACTGAGTAAATCCCTTTCCACATTTGGAGCAAGTAAATAGTCTCTCTCCAGTGTGACTGCGTCGGTGGGTTTCTAGCTCGGAAGGAGATCGAAATCCCTTCCCACAGTCCTGACATTTCCATGGTTTCTCCATGGTGTTGCTGTGTCATTCCAGGTTGGATGATCAGTTGAAGCCTTGCGCGCACGCGCACACACACACACACACGTGTAGTCTCTCACTGCTGTGAAACATTTGGCATTTTTAACCGGTTAAAACTCTTTCCATAGCCAGTGCTTTTCTGGTCACATTGATGATTAAAACCATTTCCCACAAGTGTATTGGAGATAAATTTATCCTGCCACACTTCAAGGATGTTGAAATTCAGTTCCTGAATTGAGTGACTTAACCATGAGGTTTGGTCTGAATTTTGTATCTTCAAATCCTTCCCTTCTTATACCCTGTAAAGAGTTTACAAAAAAACATCAGTAAGTAGAGGATAGAAAATTAGAACAGATCATTCCTGTTTTGCTGCAACATTTTTCTTCCTCTCGCATTCCTCCAAAACTCTAAAGTTTGTCTCCCATATTCTACATCCTCCGAGAGCAGAAATCCAAACCAATGCCACCACTTCTTTGCTTGACTGCCAGATTTCTTCCTCCCTTTACTCTGGCTGGTTTCTCAAAGTCCTGCAGGCATAAGCTATTGATTTTAAGGAAAGATCACTGCACCCAAAATGTTAACTCTGATTTCTCTCCACAGATGCTGCCGGACCTGCTCAGCTTTTCCAGCAATTTCTGCTTTTGTTTCTGATTTCCAGCATCCGTGGTTCTTTTGGGTTTTTTTACATAGGCATAAGCCATTCAGCCCAACAAATTTGTTCCACTATTCAATCAGGTCGTGGCTGATCAGCTACCTCAATGTTATCCCCAAATTGCTCTACATTATTTGTATCAATCAAGTTTTGTGTTGAACATGCTCATGCTCAGTGATTGATCTTCCACAGCCCTTGGGAATACAGAACTCCAAAGATTCAGTACCCTCTGAAGAAATCCATCATCATCTAGGTCTTAAATGGCCTCCCCTTTTTCAGAGACTGTTTCCCCTGCTTCTAAACAGCAGCCAGCGGCAACATCCTATCTACATCCACCCTGGAAGAATTTAGTAAGATAAAGTGAGAGACGACCTCATTCTTTAAAACTCGAAAACATACAGGCCCAGTTTCTTCAATCTCTCCTCAAAAACAATCAAGCCACCCCAGTTATCTGTTGTAGTCACTCAATGGCAAGTATGTCCTTTCTTAGATATGAACACATTAAATGTAGGTATGGGTTCACCAAGATTCTATGTAATTGTACCAAGACATTCCTGTACTTGCATATCCTCAAAATGAAGGCCAACATGCTTTTGCTTCCCTAGTTGTTTGTTGCAATTATACACTAGCTTTTCGTGACTCAAAAAATGTCACAGAATCAGAAAGAGAGTCACACAGACACAGAGCCTGGAACAGATGCTTTGGTTGAACTAGTCCATGCCAAACAAGTTTCCCAAACTAAACTGGTCCCACTTGCCTGCATTTGGCCTATATCCTTCTAAAGCTTTCTATTCATCAAGTCCCTTTGGAGATCAACACGTCCCACTAATTACCGAATAGTCTGCTTTCTTTTCATGCCAAAGTGGATTAGTTCATACTTATTGATATTATATTCCAGATACCACATTCTTCACCGTTCACTTAGCTCACCCAAGTCTCCTTGAAGCTTCCTTGCATCCTCACAACTTGCATTCCAACCCAATTTGTGTCATCAGCAAACTTGTGAAGTGTAATTAATCACAGAGCTGGCTAAAATGAGTTCCTGAAGAATAGCAAGCAAAGCGGACTCATCTAAGTCACAGCAGTAATACACACAGTGCCAGTGGAATGCAGCCAGCACTGAGTACAGCAAGGACAGGGGGTTTTGGAAGTCTGGCAAGTGTGGGAGTTCAGTGAAGTGGGGAAAGGTTTTCCTTTCTTAACTGTTTTAGAACCTGGCACTTCAGGAGTCAGGAGCCAAAACATGCTCAGTTTAGAAAATCCAGAGTGAAAAACAAGTAACAACATAGGAGTCTGGCAATGTACAAGGGTCATATAGTATAAAAGGACTATGTGAGTAACCTGATTAGGACACACGAGTTAGGGGAAGGTTTATAAATTTAAAAAGTATTAAACTTTAGTGCACATAGCTAAAACAGTTACTTGTTTAATTAAGGACCATATAACATTCAGTAGCAAGTGATATTTGCATCAATAAAATGGTGGTAAAGAACAGTAATTATTTTTACACAATGAATTACATTTAACTATTTAGCACAAAGACAACAGTGAGACAGGAATTGTGTAGCAGCTGCTGCATTTGGGTTTTTCTGGATCCAAAAATTATTCCAGCAAACGTGTTTCAGAGATAGTAGGAACTGCAAATGCTGGAGAATCCGAGATAACAAGGTAGAGCCGGATGAACACAGCGGGCCAAGCAGCATCAGAGGAGCAGGGAGGCTTTTCTGAAGAAGGGTATAGGCCCGAAATGTCAGCCTTTCTGCTCCTCTGATCTACACCTCTACACCTTGTTATCTCCAGCAAACGTGTGTTGGGATTGGTCTCCTTATCTGAGGAAGGACGTTCTTATTGTTGAGGAAGTGCAGTGAATGTTTACCAAATTGATTCTTGGGATGGCAGGACTGATGAATGAGGAATGACTAAGTTGGTTATTATTGTATCTACTGAAGTTTAGAAGAATGGGACTGGGAGAATCCTTAGGACCGAGATAAGGAAAACTTTCTTCACCCAGTGATGAGCCCATAGAATTCACTACCACAAAAAGCAGTTGATGCCAAAACATTGAGATTTCAAGGGGGAGGTAAATACAGCTCTTGTAGCTAGAAGGATCAAAGGATATCGGGAGATGGTGGGATTAGGGTATTGCTCCATGATCAGCCATGATCATGTTGAATGGTGGAGCAGGCTCAAGGATGACCTACTCCTGTGATTCTCTGGAAATGCCTAACAGCAGGAACTTGCAACTTATGAACTGGAAGCTGAGTTGAAGACATTATGATACATTGAGGCAGGGAGAGATACTTGGACACTTGTTGCAGAAGATGCTCACACCCCTTAGGATAGGCCAGTCTGATTCCATTTGTAGTAAGGGACAGGAGGGTCTGACTGCCATTGAGGCAAGTACCAGTCAGAGAATACTGGAGTGCAGGAGCTATGAAACAAGCTATGAAACAACTATGAAACAAGTTCAAGGTACTCATCTGCATTAATGTAATCAAGGTTTGTAAAGAAGAAGAATGGACAGTCCAGGGCACTTTGGTCAGGATACCTTTTGTGAAAGAGAGAGTAATAAGGAATATACTGGCAGTAGGAGATGGTAGTGTGAGGGGGATACACACTGTTCTGTTTAGCAAATAGTATAATTCCAGAAAGTTATGTTGACTCCCCAGTCCCCAGACTTGGGACATCTACTCAGCACCAGACAGGAGGTTGGAGTGATAGGATCCAGCTGTCATGGCCCACGTAAGTACAAAACACACAAGGAGGATTAGGCTTTGTTTAGACATTATGGGGAGCTACGCACCAAATTGAAGAGCAGCACCTGAATCTCTGGATTTTTTCTTCAGCCCTGTGAAAGTTGACAGAGGGCACTTAAGGCTGGTGAAATACATACAGCATGTGGCTAAAAGACTGGTATGGGAGGAGTGGGTTTCAGTTTGTGGGGCAGTGGGGGCACTAGCATCAATCAGTAGTAGGGCTTGTATTGATGGGACAGTCTGCACCTGAACCCTGATGGGTCTAGTATTCCATGGAACCACATAACTAGGGAAGTAGGGTGGCTTTTAAAGAAAATAAGCGGGGTGAGGGATCAAGCTTGGGTAGATGCGGAAATCAAGGGTAGAATCAAGACAGGAGAGCAGAACAGTAATAAGAAAAATGAAGGTCAGAAAATGGCCGGAAGGGACTGGGAGAATAGACATTCGAATATACCTACAGTTAACACTAGATGTTAGAAAGGTAATAAAAAGACAAAGCTAAAGGCTCTGTACCTGAATGTGTGCAGCATTCATAATAAATTAAATAAATTTATAGCATACATTGAAGTAAATAAATTTGGCCTGATAGCCATCGCAGAGACATGGCTGCATGATGACAAGGATTGGGCCCTGAATATTGAAGGACATATACAATCAAGAAGAACAGAATGCTAGTTGAAGGTGGAGGAGGCATTACTTTTACTCAAGGCTGCATTGATGCAATATTTAGAGATGATCTTGGTTCTGGAGATTTGGATGCAGAATTGGTTTTGGAGAGATGAAAAACAGTAGGGGTAAAACGAAAGACTAGGGGATTGGTCTACAGACCCCAAACGGTAATCACAATGTAGGGAGAAGCATACAAGAAGAAATATTGGGTGCTTGTGATGAAATGATGGCAATAATCATAGGTGATTTTAACCTGCAATTAACATGAAAAAAATTCAGTTTGTCAATGGCAGCATCGATGGGAACTCCACAGGCTGCTTTTGAAAGAGTTTCTTTGAGCAATATATTCTGCAACCAGCCAGCAAGGAGGTTGTACTGGACTTGATATTGAGTACAGCATTGATTAATTTGTTCAGAGTAAATGCATCTTAGGTAGCAGTGGCCACAAAATAATTGAATTTTGCATTCAGTTTGAAATGGAGAAGGGCGTGTCTACGATTAATATTTTAACCTTAAATTATTGCTACTTTGTGGAAGAACGCAGAGCTCACTGAAGTGAACTGGAATACTAGGCTATAGGATAGATCAACAGAGACAGCAAAAGAATAGCAAAAGAAATTAAGGGGATGTATCAGAATAAATATAATCCAATTACATGGATTTAATATGGATTAAATATGGATTTACCATCCATATTTAACCAGATAAACAAAGTAAACATCAAACTGAGGAAAAACTGTGCAAAGGCAAGTGCAGGTCAGATGATTGGATAGAATAGGAAGAACAGAGAATGACTAAAGAATTATTCAGGTAAAATAAATTATGAGTATGGTTGGAAGCTAGCTAGAAATGCGGCGACTGTTAGCAAGAGTTTCCATAGTTTTCTAAAAAGGAAAATAGTAAGTATAGTGATAGTTGGCCCTCCGTAGGATGGGAATGGTGAGCAAATGATAGATAATAGGCATGGTGAATGACGTGAACAAATTTTATTTCTGTCTTCACTATGGAGGCTACAAAATAATACAGTAGTATCTCTATGTCAAGAAGTAAAACAGCGAGAAGAGAGCTTGGTGAAACTATAAATTATTAGGGTAGGGATGTTGAACAAGCTGATGGAGTTTCCATCTGGATTTCATCCTTGGGTCTTAAAAGTGGTGGCCAACAAGGTAGTAAATATTTTGTTCAACTTCTTTTTTTTCCAAAATTCACTAAAGTTTGGAAAGGTTTCAGCAGACTGGAAAATTGCAAATATTCTTCGTGATTGTATATGTCCAACTCAAGAAGAGAGGGAGGCAGAAAACAGAAAACTATAAACCAATTAACTTGATGTCTGTCATGGGAAAGGTATGAACATTAAGGTGGTTACAGCTTGGTACTTGAAAAACTCAAGGTCATCAGGGAGAGTCAGCATGATTTCATGACAGAAAAATTATGTTTCAACAATCTGTTAGAGGTCTTTGAAGGAGCAACATGCTGCAAATAAGTGGAGTCTGTACATATACTGCAGTTTCACTTCCAGAAGACATTTGACGAGGTGCCATTTTAAGTAGCAGCTCATGGTGCAAGGGGCAACATACTGTCCTGGATAGAAGATTGGCTAGCCATTACCAAAGTAACTTTCTGATTGGCAGAATGCAACAGTAGAGTCCTACAGGGGTCTCTAAGATCTCTGCTTTTTAAAGATTATGTTAATTATTTAGATGAGGAGAACAAAAGCACGGTACCTAAATTTGCAGCTGACACATAGATTAGTCAGAAAGTTGTGAAACAGAAATATAGAGATAGCAGAAGGATACACATAAGTTGAGTTAGTGGGGAAAAATCTGACAGATGGAGCAGAATATGGGAGAATGGCAAGTTGAACAACTTGCCAGGAAGAATAAAAAAAACAAACAGTATTACTTAAACAGAGAATGACTGCAACATTCTGAGTTGCAGAGGGATCCAAGTGTTCTTGTGCATGATTCATAAAAATTTAACATGCAGATACAGCAGTAATTAAATGCCAGCTTTGCTCCCCTCCAATCTGAGCTCACTCTCAGGTTCCCAATACCTTGCCTACTTTGTTGAAACCCTCCCCTTTGGCACTGGCAAATTTACATATTTATACAGAATTTGCTGAGATGCAAGTTTTCCATCTTGTACATGTCCCATTTGCCACGGAGCCATTCAAATGCCTCAGAAATCTGATGCCCTCTCTTTGACCACAATTCTCCAGCCACGTGTTCAATCACTCAATTTTCCTTTTCCCATTCTCACTTGCATGTGACATCAAGAATACTCCTGCGACTATTTGCTTTTAAAGTCCTGCTTTTAGCCAATGGAAATGGAACACCATTTAGCGAGCTAGATGATCTCAAGGGACGCCTACACTTCCCAATCTGCATCCGTGGTTCTAGCCTGTGGTTTTCCTAAACTTGTTACTTGGGTTGCTCAAATGTCCATGATTTTCCCCACACGCTACGGGACATACACTCCAGAAGGCTAAGCTGCCCTATCAAACCTTAACTTTACGTTACATATTTTAGCTTTATTTCACTGCGCGTCCCTCTCACTTGTGGTTATTGAGTTTATATAGCTAGTTCTTAAAAATAGATTTCTGATTTTTTAAAGCAATTTACATTCGCTGTAAACAGCAGCTCTCCACCAACGAACCAAGTTAGGTACCACTCATCTCAGTGAATCAATCATTTTCTCTCCTGATCTAGGGGATCCTGAACCAGGACGGCGGTCATTAACATGGGCCCTTCAGATATTTTGTATCCGCCGTATTTAACTTTTATTTTACCTGTGCCCATTTCCGGGTAAAAAGCACCAGAGATGCAGGTTCCTATTCGAAGTGCGCGGCCTCCAAAGGCTGTCTGTACAACATTCGTACTCCCCTCCCGGGATACCAGCTCACGCCCAAGGAAGTGATTGACAGCAACTGAAGAACAATTAGAAAGAGGGTGCATTCCCGGAGGACCCAAAACTAAAAGACGCTCCAGCCAATCAAAACAAAGAGCGTCGCGGAGGGCAGGGCTTGCTTGTTGAGAGGGCGCAGTTTCAGCGCATGCGCCTTGCTGAAAGCACAACACTGTAAAAATGGCCGCCCCTAGCGGAGACACTCTGAAAAGATGCCGTTGCTTCAATCCCCAAACCGGTAACGTTTACTCAGAGTTTGAATATGTTGTCGACTTATGAAGTCCCTAAAGCCCACACGCGGTCTCCGTCACTCCCATCCCAGTGCAATCACCTGCATGATTTGCGAGGCCACTGCCTAATCCAGCGTCCAACATTGACGTTGTGATTCTCCGTGCGGCGCCCAGCTAATAGACGGTTTTTACGATATTTAATTGACGGCAGCTTCGGGCCAATAGAAAGAGGGAGTGAGCCAGAGGACCAGACGGGAGCGACTGGTCCTCCAACCAATTGGAGTGAATGAAGGGCGGGACTAGTCACTGTCAAAAATAAATTGCTGAGAAAATTCGGTCGGTCTGGTAGTATCTGTGGAGAGAAAGCAAAGTTAAACGTTTCAGGTCCAAAAAGTGATCCTTTGTCCATCGAGTCTCTGGGGGTCTATTTTCACTTTAGCACTGGTCCTGTAGCCTCGAAAGTGAGGACATTTCAAGTGCTCATCTGCACACATTCTGTTTAAAGGTTGCGAAGTTTCTTACCTCTGCTGTCCTCCTGGGTATTGCAATTCAAATTTCCATCACTCTCTAGATTAACTTTTTTTCCCCTCAGACTCCCCTGAGCCTCCTGCCCTTCACCTTAAAATTATGCCCTCTTTATATTGACTAAGGGAAATAGCTGCTTCTTATCCAACCTCTCCATACCCCTCACAATCTTATTCGCTTCAGTCAGGACCCCCTGCCCTTCTCCACGCTAAAGCCTATCCAGTCTCTCTGCATAGCGAAAATGTTTCATCTCAGTCAACATCCTGGTGAATCTCCTGCGCAACCTCTTCAACCACCTCCCTCCTATAGTAAGATGTCCAGAATAGCACACAGTACTTCAAGACAACATGGTGCAGAGCTGGATGAACACAGCAGGCCAAGCAGCATCATAGGAGCAGAAAGGCTGACGTTTCGGGCCTAGACCCTTCATCAGTACTTCAGCTGGGGCCTAATCAAAGTTTTCTATGTCATACCCTCCCCTGGTCTTATAACCTATGCCATGACTAATAAAGGCAAATGTGGCATATGCTGCCTTAACTACCTATTAACCCGTCCTGCCACTTTCAAGAATCTGTGGATAAGCACCCTAAGATCTCTCCGTTCTTCTGAGCTTCCTAGTGACTTGACATTCGTTGAATATTCCCTTATCTAGTCACTTCTTCCAAAGTGCATAACCTCACACTTTTCAGAGTTAAATTCCGTCTGCCACTGATCTGCGCATCTGAACGATTAGTCTATAGTTTCCTGTAATCTGTGACCTTCTTCCTCACTATCAATCACTCGGCCAATCTTTATGTCACCTGTAAACTAACTTATCATCCTTCACCCTGTCCCCCAACATTCTTAACTATATTGTTTATATATTGCAGAACAAATAAGGGACCCAACACTGATCTCTGTTGTACGCCACTAGATACCAGCCTCTAGTCATAAACACAGATCACAAGCTTCTATTTGATTCATTGATTTGATTTATTATTATTGTCACATGTACTGAGATAAAGTTTTATATTGAATACTAACCAGACAAATCACACCTTATGTAAGTACATCAGGGTAATAGAACAGAATGCAGAATATAGTGTTACAGCTACAGAGAAGGCGCAGAGAAAGATCAACTCTTACATATGAGAAGTCTGTTCATTTGTCCAATAACAATGGGGAAGAAGCTGTTCTTAAATCTTTGGTATGCATCTTCAAACTTTTGTATCTTTTGTATCCGATTTGAAGAGTGTGGAAGAGAGTATAATTGGGGTGGAAGAGGTATTTGATTATGTTGGCTGCTTTCCTAAGTAGTAGAAAGTGTACATGGAGTCAAAGGAAGGAAGTCTGGTTTTCATGATAGACTGGACTGCGTACACAACTCTCTAATTTCTTGTGGTCTTGGGCACAGCAGTTGCTATACCAAGCTGTGATGCATCTGGATAGGATGCTTCCTATGGTGCATCTTTAAAAATTGGTAAGAGTCATTGTGAACATGCTGAATTTCCTTAGCCCTCTGGGGAGAGATGTTGGTGTGCTTTCTTGACTGTAGCATCAATGTGGATGGACCAGGATAGCTCATTGGGGACATTTACTACTGCTAAGCCAATTTTGGATCCAACATGCCAAGTTACCCTCAATACCATGCTTTTTTCCCTTCATTAGTCTCCCATGTCAGACTGTCCAGCCTTGTCTTACTCCCTTGAAACTCAGCATTGGTGGACTGCCTCTGTCTTGGTTCCTTTATGATAGTGTGCTGTGTCCCTATTATACTAAAGCTCTGTGTTCCCTCCCCCTGCCAAACTAGTTTAAACCCTGCTCAATAGCACTTGCAACCCCTCACCCTCCCCAACTAGGATGTTGATCCCATTCTTGTTCAGGTGCAGACCGTCCCACTTTTCCCCAGAAATGGTTCCAGTGATCCCGATATCTAAAACCCTCCTGTACCAACTCTAGAGCCATGCATTAACCTACCCTATTCTTCTATTTCTGTACTCACAAGAACATGGCACTGAGAGTAATCCAGAGGTTACAACCAATGAAGTCCTGTTTTGAATCCACTGCCTAATTCCTTAAATTCTTGATGAAAAACCTCATTCCTTAGGCTGCAGAAATGCCTGCCTAATGATTCCTCTATCACTATCGCTCCTCCTTTTCTCTATCTTCCTCTCCTATACAGTCAGGCTGCTTATGGTGCCAGAAGTTTGACTCTGCCTGCACTTCCTTGATGAACCAACACCTCAACAATTTCTAAATTGGAAAACTGATTTGTGAGCAGGACCCAGAGGCCTCCTGCATTACTTACCTGTTTCTCTGAATATTATCAGCCTTTGTGGAAGGGGAAATGTTTGTTCTGTCTTAAGGGAAAAAAATTCAAACTGGTGTGATTGGGGAAGCACATACACACACTCAGCTGAAATCTGTGAGAAACTGTTCTCCTCCTATGAAAAATTGACACAGTGAGAAGACATGTTGAATCTCCTGAGAGCTCACAGTAACAAGACACCACTATTCTTCCCTCCTGTTGAGGATCAATACAGTGGGTAAACATGCTGATGCATCAGTGAGTTCCCAATAGCAAGAGGCCATTGAACTGCTCGATATGTGTGAAGAGATTCAGCAAGTCATCTTGTGTAGCATCAGCTCCTTCACACTTACAAAAGAGAATTTTGCTGCTCTCAGTGTGGGGATGTAAAAATATAATGTCCAGTAAATGCTCAGGCAGCATCTATGGAGAAAGAAAGAGTCGAACGTGACTTGTCTTTGGAGCTCTCAATGAGCTGCTGGATTTTGGAAGATGTAGTGAATGGAACTACACACATCATGGCAGAGCTGTCTGGAGTGTGCAAGGAAACTGGGAACTGGAGATTGATGCGTGCAGATCTTTGAAAGTGACAGGATACATTGAGAGGGCATTTAACAAGAAATGTGGGGCGATGGGCTTCATAGAAACAAACAAAAAAAGGAGGAGGCAATCCAGCCCTTTCCACCATTAAATATAATCACAGCAGATCATCCAACTAAGTACCCTATTCTCACTTTCCCGCCCATATCCTTTGATTCCTTCAGCTCTAAGAACTATATCGAACTCCTTCTTGAAAACATTCAATGCTTTGGCCTCAGCTGTCTTCTGTGGCAGAGAATTCCACAGGGTCACTACTCTATGGGTTAAGAAATTACTCCTTATCACAGTCCTAAATGGCCTACACTGTATTCTTAGACTGTGTCTCCTGATTCTTACTTCCCAGTCATTGAGAACATCTTTCTTGCATTTACCTTTTCTGGTCCTGTTAGATCCTCATAGGTTTCCATGAGAGCTTCCCTGCATTCTTCTAGACTTCAGTGAAAACAGTCCTAACCAACCCAGTCCCTCTTCAAATGTCAGTTTGATAAACCTTTGTTGCACTCCCTCTATAGCCAGAACATCATTCCTCAGATAAGGAGACCAAAACTGGGCACAATACTCCAAGTGTGGCCTCATCAAGGCCATATACAATTGCAGAAAGACATCCCTGCTATCCTATCCTTTTGCTATGAAGGCCAACATGCTGCACCTGCATGTTTATTTTCAGTGACGGGTGTACAAGACTTCCAGGTCTCATTGCACTTCCCCCTTTCCCAATTTATTGCCATTCAAGATAATAATCTCTGTTTTTGCTACCAGAATGGATAATCCCACATTTTTCCACATTATACTTTATCTGCCATGCACTTCTGCCCACTCATTCATCTTGTCCAAATCACACTGAAGTATCTCTGTATCCTCATCAGGCACAGCTTTGTGGCATCTGCAAACTTGGAGACATTACTTTTAGTTCCTTCACCTAAATTGTATATTGTGAATAGCGGGGGTCTAAGCGCAAGTCACAGCCTGCCACTTGCAAAATGGCCCATTTATTCCTATTCTATATTTCCTGCCTGCCAGCGAATTTTCCATCCATGTCAGTATAATACCCTAATCCTGTGTGCTTTAATTTGACACACTAATATCTTATATGGGACCTTATTGAAAGCCTTCTGAAAGTCCAAGTAAACCACATCCACTGGCTCCCCCTTTATCAATTCTACGAGTCACATCCTCAGCAATTTCCAGTAGATTTGTCAAGCATGATTTTGCATTCGTAAATCCGTGATGATTCTGCCTAATCCTGTTATAGAGTCATATGGCATGGAAACAGATCCTTTGGCCAACTTGTCTATGCTGACCAGGTTTCCAGAACTGAACTAGTCCCAGTTGCCTGTATTTGGCCTATATTCTTCTAAACCTTTCCTTTCCATGTACCTGTCCAAATGTCTTTTAAATGTTGTAACTGTATCCACCTCTATCACTTCCTCTGACAGATCATTCTATACATGCACCATCCTCTTTGTGAAAAATTTGCCTTTTTAAAATCTTTCTCCTCTCACCATCTAGTTTTGGACTCCCCTACCCTGGGGAAAAGACTTGGCTATTCACCCTATCTAAGTACCGTATGATTTTATAAACCTCTAAGGTCATCCCTCAGCCTCCTACACTCCAGGGAAAAAGAAGTCCCAGCCTCTACAGCCTCTCCTTGTAACTCAAATCCTCCAGTCTCAGTAACACCCTTGTAAATCTATTTTTGTATCCTCTCCAGTTTAAAACATCTTTCCTTTAGCAGGGCAACCAGAATTGTATGCAGTGGCCTTACCAATGTCTTGTACAGCTGCAACATGATGTCCCACCTTGTATCTAATACAATCCGTAATTTCCTTCGTTAACCGTGGTCATGCCGCCTGTCCCGTTTCATTTTGTGCCAGACAGGAATGAACAAATTGTTGCGGTTCTTTCATGCACTCTTTAAATGTTTGCCATTGACTATCCACTGTCATCCCTTTAAGTGATGTTCCCCATTTATCCTATACCATCGCAGTTTCTTTTGTAGTACAGTATCAGGACCCTAATCACAAAATCAATTTTGTCAATCGCCATCTTAATGAGGAATTGATTGCTCACGCTTGGTCCTCCACCCTTGCCTTTCATTCAGGGTAGACAAACAGGAGGCTGGAAGAACACAGCAAGCTATGCAGCATCTGGAGGAAAGGAGCGCCCTTGCCTTTCATTCAGGGTAGACAAACAGGAGGCTGGAAGAACACAGCAAGCTATGCAGCATCTGGAGGAAAGGAGCAGTTAACGTTTTGGGTATTACCCTTCTTAAGGACTTGAGTCTGCCTGGCTTGCTCTGTTCTTCCAGCCTCCTGTTTGTCTACCTTGTATTTGCAGTTTTTTTGTCTCATGCCTCTCATTCACCCTTCAGCCTGAACGTCTTATCCCCCGAGCTCCGCTTCCATTCACTCCGATTGGTTAGAAGACCTGCCACTTACATTCGATCCTACTATCTCGCCCTCCTTTCTGTTGGTCCAGAGCCGCTGTCAATCACCCGGGCAGCGTGAGCTGGAACGTGCATATTGGTAATGCAAATCGCTGATCCACGGGGTCCATGTGCGGCCTCTACCTTGCTTAGAGCTGCAAATTGAGAAACGTTTTGTTCCAGAAATAGTATAATTATGCACTATTGTACGAAATCATTAAAAGGAGACAATTATCCGTTAGTTTATTTGTATTTCAGTTGAGAGAGAAGGGTGTGTGTGTCAGCCAGGGATTTCCAGCCTTGGGGAGAAGGGAAAGAGCAAAAAGGGATTTGCAATTGTCTGCTCAAAATTTCCTGGTATCATAGAAATTAATTTGTGTAAATTGCCTTCATGGGTTAAGGGAAGATTTACAGACAGGAAAAATCACATCCAGATCTGACAGCTATTCCATTTATCAGGACTGGGATACCATTTGCCCTTGAATGTGGAAGGAGAAATGTTTGTTTATGGGATAAGATTTCAAACTTGGAAAAGCAACAAGACATGCACACCCGAGTGAGAGTATTCCATAAGAGCCGAAGAAATAGGAATACGAGCAGGCCATTCAACCCCTCAAACACCGTTTTCTCTAAACTGAGTGCAATGAGGGTCCATGCGTACTGATTGCTGTGCCAACTATAGCTAACACATTCACTTCTGGTTTCTCCGGTCGCTGCCGCACATGAACGAGAGGTCCATACAGTGGCTGGAGAAATTAGAGGGAATGCAGCTCTTAAGCCTGTTGTCATTCGATTTTAAAAAGAACAAAAGAACTGCGGATGCTGTAAATCAGGAACAAAAACAGAAGTTGCTGGAAGAACTGAGCAGGTCTAGCAGCATCTTTGAAGGTAAAATCAGAGTTAACGTTTTGGGTCTGGTGACCCTTCCTCAGAACTGAACTGTTTTTGTTCCTGTCGTTCTATAAGATCATGGCTGCTCTTCCCCAGGACACAACTCCCCTTTTGTGCCAGCATGCCACAGCCCACACCTCCTTGATATTTCACAAATCTATCTACCACCTCTTTAAATATTTTCAGTAATCTGGCTTCCATAACACTCTGCGGTAAAGAATTCTAGACATTCACTTACTTCTGAGAGAGGAAATTCCTTTGCATCTCAGTTTTAAATAAATGCTTCCTTATTCTGTAACTATGTCCCCTGGTTTGAGATTCCTCCACTCATGAAAATATCTTCTCAGCATCTACTTGTCAAGCCTTCCTTAGAATTTTGTGTGTTTCAATAAGATCACCCCTAATTCTTCTAAACTTTAAAGAATAGAGACCTAAGCTTTTTAGCCGTCTTCTCATGCCAGGAAACAGTCTAGCAAATCTCTTTCAAACCGCTTTGAATGCCAATATATTTTTTCTTAAATATGAGGATAAAATATTATGCACTACTCCAGGTATGACCTCACCAACACCCTGTACAGTTGTAACAAGACATTCCTAATTTTAAACTCCAACCTCCCAACAATAAATGTCAAAATTCCATTTGCCTTCTTAATTACATGTTGCACCTGCATTCTAACTTAATGTTTCATGCACAAGAACACTCATATCCATCTGTGCCGTAATTTTTCTGAGTTTCTTTCCGTTTAAATAATAGTCTGTCCTTTGACGTTTCCTAAAGTGCACAACCTCAACTTTTTACATTAAACTGGATCTGCTAAGCTTTTTGCTCACTCACTCAACCTATCTATAATCCCCTTGCAGATTATGATATCCTCATCACAACATGCACTCCTACCTGTTTTTGTATCATCAGCAAATTTGGCTACATTACATTCTGCCTCCTCCTCCTAGTCAGTAATATAGATACTATATAATCAAGGCCCTAAGTCTCTTCCTTCTGCCATCCACTAATAATGTCTTTCTAACTGCAAAAGACTCATTAATCCTGACTCTGTCACCTCTGTGTTAAACAATCTTAATCCATGCTAATACATTACTGTTAATACTATGAGTTCCCATCTTGCGCAATAATCTTTTATGTGGCACCTTGTTGAATATGTTCTGGAAATCCAAATACAGCACATCTACTGATTTCCCCTTTATCAACCCTGCCTGTTATTCCTAGCAAATTTCTAATAAATTTCTCAAACATGATTTATATTGCACAAAATCATGTTGACACCAATTATGTTAGGCTTTTCTAAATGTCCTACTATATCTTACTTAATGTTGGACTCTGCCATTTTTCCAAAGCCAGATGTTGGGCTAACTGGCCTGAAGTTTCCTGCTTTCTGCCTCCCTCCATTCTTGAATGGGGATATCACACAGGAGAGTTTCCAATATGCTGAAAGACTTCCAGAATGCAGTTGAGTTCTGGAATATTTCAACCAATGCCTCCACTATATTTGTAGCCACTTCCTTTAAACCCTTGAATGGAGGTCTGTCAATATATCTGCCTTCAGTCCCATTAGTTTGTCACATATATTGTCCCACATGATGGAGACTGTTACAAGACCTTTCCTCCCATTAGCTCCTTGTTTATCTGTTATCTTTGGGATGTTTATAGTGTTATCCACCATGAAGACTGATGCAAAATATTGGCTAAACAATTCTGCCATTTTCCTGTTACTCATTATCAATTCCCCCATTACATTTCCAAGGGTCCCACATCTACTTTAGCTACTCTCTTTTTATATATGAGTAGAAGCTTCTGCTGTTTGATTTTATATTTCTTGTCCTTTTATTTTTATAAGGAATTTTCTCTGCCTTTATCAGCTTTTTACAGCTGTTGCCTAAAAATAAATCCCAATTCTCTGGCCTACACTAGTTTCTGCCACTTTGAATTTCCTAGCTTTTGATTGGCTACTCTCTTTGATTGCCTTCGTTAATTATGGGTGGTTCATCCTTCTTATTGAGTCCTTTCTGATCAGAATAAATTTTTGCTGAATGTTATGAAAAATTTGCTTAAATTTCTGCTGCTGCTCATCTACTGGCCTTCCTCTTAGTCTATTTTCCCAACTCTTTCTTAACATCTCTGTTATTGCCCTTATTTAACTGGAGGACATCCTGGTTGCTGTCCCTCAAACAGAAATTGGAATTCTACCGTGTTGTACCATGATCACTACTCCCTACAGGATCCTTAACTTTGAGGTCTCTTATTAATGCTACCTTATTACAAATGACTAAATCTGAAATAGCTGTTCCCAGGTAGGTTCTATAATGTACTGCTGCAAGTAACAAATCCCTGACGCACACCAGAAAATTCACCATCCAAGTTAGATTTGCCAATCTTAATTTTCCATTGAACATGCATTTTAAAATCACCCATGACGAATGTAGTGCTGTTCTTACACACCCACTATCTCCTGTCCCTGGAAATATTGGTTACATTGGTAGTCATCTTCCTAAATTCTGTAGACTCTGGGACAGTTCTTACAGATTGGAGAAAAGTAAATATAACCTCAACTTTCAAAAAGGGAGAGAGAGAAAAATAAACAGAGAACTCAAGACCAATTAGCTACCATCAAAAGTGAGGAAAATGCTGGAATCTATTATAAAAGACTTGATAACAGAACGTTTGGAAAGCATTAACAGGATTGGACAAAGCCAACATGGGTTTATGAAAGGCAAATCATGTTTAACAAATCTACTGAAGATTATGAGGATGTAACTATTTGCATTGATCAGACAGAACCAGTGGATGTGAATTTTCAGAAAGCTTTTGACAAGGTCCTTCATAAGAGGTTAGTGGGCAATGTTAAGGCATGTAGTTTAGGGATAATATGTTGGCATGAACCAAGAATTCGTTGACATACAAGCAGCAGAGAGTCAGAATAAATTGATCTTTTTCCAAATGGCAGGTGGTGATGACTGGGATAGCATAAGGATCAGTGTTTGGGCCCCAGTGATTCACCATATATATAAATTACCTGGATGAGGGATATCTTAATTTGCAGATGACACAAAACTGGACAGGATTCTGAGTTGTGAGGAGGATGCAAGGAGGCTTCAAGGTGATTTTGACAAGTTTAGCATGTGGGCAAACACTTGGCTGACGTAGTACAACGTGGCTAAATGTGAAAAGAAAAATAAAGTGTATTATACAAATGGTAATATACTGGGAAATGTGGATGTATAAAGGGATCTGGGTGTCCTTGAACACCGGTCATTGCTTACTGCACCTGCCTATTTTCAATCAGGAAGACAAATGGTACATTGGCCTTCATTGCAACAGGATTTGAGTTCAGAAGTAGGGCTAGCTTACTGCAGTTATACAGGGCCTTGGTGAGATATGGAGTATTGCATGAAGGTTTGGTCTCCCTACCTAAGAAAGAATGGACTTGCCATAGAGGAAGTGCAGCAGAGGTTTACTGGAATGATACTGAGGATGGTAGGACTGTCTACTGTTGCAAAGTTGGGTAGAGTACTTGTGGATTGGAAGGCAGGATGTTAGAATTTGGTGTTTGTAAAATATTGGTGTTTTTAAAATGCTAGGAGGAAAGCAGTGTGTGGTCCCTTTAAAAGATTATGTGCTTTTTCTATGTTTAGGGATTTAAACAAAATGTCTGTGGGTAGCAGTCTGTGGGTTTGCAAGTGCGCAGAGTGCCTTCATATTGAAACATTTGTATCAAAAAGCCGGACAGTTAGCAGGCTAAGCAGCAGTTTTGTTTTATTATTAAGACAATAAGTTTGATTTTAGCCAATCAATTTGAACCAGGCACTTAAAGACCAATAACCAATTAAATTTAAATCTGATGGTCTTGACAACATAGGCCCAATCCTGTTGTAAGAAATTGAGATATCATCAAGGGTATAAAAAGAGATGACAGTTGGAAAAAAAATCAGGAGAATTAACTGCTGTCTGCCAGAGTTAACAGCTCTCAGCTGTCAAGAGAGAATCACTAGCTCTCACAGTTTTCCCTAAGTTTTAGAGAAAGTACCATCTAATTCAAAGATACCTACAGCACAACTAGTTAATAATCCTGACAGAAGAATTTGATGGAGGAGCCATTCCTGACAGAATATTTGATGGAGAAGGCACAGAGCATTCTGGAAGACATGTAATCTGGCTGTAATTTTGAGAGACTAAAGTCTGTGTTTGTTTTTATTTTATGTAAGTGGCACTTGTATTTATTGGAACAGCATACCATTAAAATCTTGTTTTATTTGGGAATAGTTAGTGGTTAGAAGGGTTCATTCAGTTTGTTAATAGTTTAGTTAATTTGTTTACTGTTAGAGTTAGATAAATAAATAATTATTTGTTGAATGTAAAGTGAGTGTCAGGGACTTGTTTTATTTAACCACTAGAAGTTGCTGAGAAGCAGTTTACACCCCTTTTCACATTCCTTTTTAATGGATTATAAGGGAGGTGCTCCTCTGGGTATTTTGGTTTTAGTTATCAGAGTGGGGTGAGATCAACCTCCACTTTATAACACTATGAAGAGAGGTTGGCTCGAATGGGCCTGTATTCCCTAGAGTTCAGAAGGATGAGAGGCGATTGATTGAAATGAATAAAATTCTCACAGGTTTGGACAAATTAGATACAAGGAGGATGTTTTCCCTGGTTGGGGAGTCTAGAACCAAGGAATGTAGGGAAAATTTCTTCATGCAATGTGTAGTGAACCTTTGGAATTCTGTACCACAGAAGGCTATGGAGGTTATATCATGGAATGTATTCAAGAAAGAGAAAGATAATTTTTTTAGATTTAAAGGTATCAATTGTTATTGAGCGAAAGCATGAATATGGCAACAAGATTGATATATAGGCCAGCTATGATCATATTGAATAACAGCAGGCTTAAAATGCCAAATGGCCTACTCCTGCTCCTGGTATCTATGTTTCTATATTTCTATTTATATTTTGTCCTATAGTAAGACCTGCTCCAACTATGGAAAGTATTGTAGTGACCCATGATTATAGTTGTCAAGGTGGCCACTTAAAGCTTTTTTAGCTGACACAAGATGGCGAAAGGTGTTGACAGTTGCATACCACTGATGTTCACAGATAGACCTGTGGTCTCCATATAGAGATACTGGGTAAGATGAGATTATCTGTAGGAAGAAACATTCGTGGGGGAGGGTTTAATCAAGTTTCTGTAAACAGGCAGTTCTAGACATCTAAGCATTTTAATAAGGGGTATTTTTGAAAGGCCTAATTTAGCCACAGTCTCAAACTTGTTATTTAGTAAAAGTAGAAGAGAAAGTCTGATCCTACAGTATTCTGATATTTTTAGTTAATTGTAGAATTAGAAAGGCAAACAACACATTAGTGTGAAAAGGTTAGTTGCATTCCTTGAGCAAATGTTTGCAGGCAGTAAAGAGGCCCAGTGCATTATTAGGGAAGATAAAGTAATAAATGGTGCAAACACAACCTCCAAAAAACCATTGACACAGGAGGAGAGCAGAGGAAGGTTATTAAAAGAGAGGTCACAATTGAGGAGAGATAAACAATTGTAACTTAAGTACGGATATAGATAATTTGTACATCCAAAGATCAGGGGAAGGCAACGGTTCAGAAAACTTATCCAGACAACAGCAGAGCAAAGCACAGACAAAGGCAAATTACAAAATACAAAGCAGTTATGTCCTGTAGTTATTTGTGGAATCTAAGCAAGTTTTGTTTAAAGACTTGGTAAAGTTGTAAAGTGGTTGAATTTCACCCTTATCAGTGTAATTCAAATAGAAGATTTTACTAATGAAACTTTAGTTTAAAATTCACTTACAGCATGCAAATAACAGGAGTAGTAAACTGCAGCTGCAGCGAGAAAGACTGTTGTTTGATCTCTCAGGCTAGAGTGAGAGAGGGATTGTTCTCAATTTGTCAGTGTGTTACAGAATTGTAGTAACTTTATATTAGAGATGATTTTAAAGCAATTGGTAGAAATTAATATCCTTCCTAATCTGCCATACTAAAGTTAGTACAGAATTTGGAAGAGTTTTTGGTGATAAGCAAGTATTTTAGATTATTGGTAAATAATGCAGTGCAGCTGGCAAATGTCTGGGACGAAACGTAACTGTCAGAGGCATTGTAAGATCCCAAGACAAATGATGGAGGGATCTGGTAGACATCATGAGATTATGGGAGAACCTAGGGCTGTCCATAGAGTTGTTGACCATTGTTTACTGGTTTGGATGTATAGATTAGGAGATGTGGCTAACAATGACATCAATGTTGCATGTAATTAAAGTCCTTTCTGTTATAACACAATAATTGTACTCTTGTGCGACCTCATGCTATAGAAAATCATGCAATAAAAATAACAGGGCTTATAGACAAAAATATTACTCAATCAAAAACAAATATGGGAGTTAGCCTAACACAAAGGATAGCACAGTTTAAATAAATGTTAAATTCATTTATAATGATGAAATACCACAGTAAATTTAAAACTTTACACTGAAAAAAATTGAAGATAACTTGATGGGAAGGATGGTGGTTTTGAGGTTGCTGAGTTGTTAAAACAGGGACTGAGGGTCATCATCATCATCACCTTCTGGTGCAGTTGTGGTTGCAGGGTTAGGACGAAAAATAGTTAATCCAGAAGTGGACGACTGTGGTTCATTGTCTTCTGACTGTTTCTTGGGCGGGGGGGTTGGCTTAAAAAAGACATCTAGTTTTTGCTGCTTTGCCGTTTTTCTCCTTTCGTAAAGAAGCTGTTCGTAGGGTGCCAAATAAGACCTTCTTCCACGAATTGCTATCCTGCTGCATTCTGCATTGTAATCATTGTCTTCTAAGAGCTGCAACTGCTTCTCAACTTCCCTCAGGATAGAAGGCAAAAGAGAAGTGGAAAGCTCATGTGGTGCTGCATCCTGGACTTCAACTTCTTCATCTCCAGCTTCCATTCCCCCCTCAGCTGTAGAGAGGTCTTCACAATGGGACTCAAGCAGCTCTTCAGCATCCTCATCTTGACATATGATGTCGATGCAGAGACTCTGTTGATGTAAACATTGTATTCCTCTGCGCACTATGACACTTAAGATGTTGGGGATGGAATCGTGTAATAGCAGACACACATGCATGTTTTACAAACAGCGTTCATGTATTCATCAATCGCATTACAGCCAGTTTGTGTTGACGAAACACACATAATAGCAGAAAGGTCTGTACTGTAATGTGAAAAGTATAAAAATGTTGTATTCAGCTGGGGAACTCAGTGTGTCAGTGACCTCCAATCTGTGCAGTATTTAAGAGGGCAACTGGTCCCCACATGAAAACCAGATTTGGAGTGGTCTGTGGCCCCTCACACATGTGGCAAAAGAGCTCTGATTAAAGATCATTTGTACTGTGGAATGTAGAACTTAAGGCTCCTCTTTGATATTTCTCCCTACAACAGAAGGGGATTCACTTGGATTCACTTGGTCAGTCAGTCTGCAGATGTACCAATGAGATGCCATTCACTACTGTGGGAAGAGATTCAATTCAGTCATCCCAAGCACTGATACACCAGTGCGATTACATCTGGGAGAGGCTATTCCGTCAATTTTTGATGCGCTAAAACACCAGTGAACATACTAAGGAGGGATCACCAGGTTGTGGACTGTCAGGTCAGTGGAAGTAAATGATATTTACTCTCCATTCACCTAAATGCGTTTGCTTCTACTGTTAATCACATCTAGAACTGAACCATGATCATTCTTCAGTTGACATTTATTAGCCATGATATGGAGGTGCCAGTGTTGGACTGGGCTGGATGAGGTCAGAAGTCACATGATACCAGGTAATAGTCCAACTGCTGCCTCACAGTGCCAAAGACCTGGGTTCAATTCCAGCCTTGGGGGACTGTCTGTGTGGAGTTTGCACATTTTCCCTATGTCTGCATGTATTTCCTCCAGGTGCTCTGGTTTCCTCCCACAGTCCAAAGATGGATTGGCTATGGTAAATTGCCCATAGTATCCAGGGATGTGTAGATTAGGTGGATTAACAATTCAAATGTGCAGGGATGAGGTGGAGGGAGGGTGCGGTGGTGTTAGTCTGTGTGGGATGCTCTTCAGAGAGTCGTTGTGGACTTATTGGGCCAAATGGCTTGTTTTCACATGTAGGGATTCTATAAAAGTGGAGTGCTGCTAGGAGTGATAGAAGTGCTGCTGACCTCAGGCTGGATGAAGCTACTAATGTTTGCACAACTCACTGTTTTCCCAATCAGAGGTCAATTTCTCTCCCAAATGTGCTGCTGATAGGCAGAGTGCTGCTCCTTCACCTGACGAAGGAGCAGTGCTTTGAAAGTTTGTGATTTCAAATAAACCTGTTGGACTGTAATCGAGTGTCATGTGACTGTTGACATTTATTGGTACTGATGTTCATAGTTTTTGTAACTTTGCTGAAACTTAATATCGTTATATCTGTTAAATAAATCAGCTTTGTTTTAAACTCTCAGTCTGTTAAGTCCATGACTTTTCCAGGATTGGATGAGATGAATTGAAGCCCCTGTTACAGACGAGATCGACAATGGCGGTTTATTTACCCACACTTCCATACAGTTGAGAAAACGTTCAATCCTGACAGCGTCAGAGCAATGCGCAGGCGCAATGCCGAACGTGTGCGGCGCATGCACGGACTCATAACGGTAGAGAGGTGGTTCTTTTTCGGGTCTGCAAACGGTGAGAATGAAGGCAGAGATAGAGGGCGTGATGGATCCGGTGGGTGAATAGGAACGCTCCGTAAACTCGTTGTAGAAGGCGAAAACGCTAGGAATAACTGACCGATGTTCCGTTTGCGCAGCGTGAGGGTACAGCTGAAGGCTTCATTCCTCATCTGGGTGCCGGGCCCCACCACCATTTTTTTCACGCAGGCGCATGCTCACCCAACAGCTCCAGTGCAGTGGGCTGTCACCTATAGAGGCAAAGGTTTTGAGATTATTTTAAGAGTGCGAACTACGTCCTGCCCCATGTGCCCAGAGATATGTGGCTCATCCGCCTGAAAACCTTCAGCAGCACATGTGACCCTGAGTAGTCAACATCCTTGAATTGTGGGTCAGTCACTGAGGTAGCAGGGTTCTTTCTGGGCTAGGCAGCAAGGTGAGAGAATGTTAAGAATTTCAACCCTAGGCTGACAGTGATGGAGTTTGTAAATTTCTTTTTCAGCAAGTTAAAAGAGAAATTTGCATATGGGATACTCAAATCAACAGCATATTAAAATCTGACAGAATCATTTGATTCATCAGGACCTGGATACTAACGACATTTGAGTGTAAATGTTGAGCTCCAAGTCATTAACACTTGTAAAGCTTCTTCATTGAATTCCCATGTACATATTGCCAAAACTGTGCCCCATAATCTTTTGTGATCAGCTAATAGGAAAAGCTTATATTATCTATCTTATTTCAATATGCCCTAATATTCTTCCAATGTCACTGGAACTTCCTTTCTTCCAAGGAGAACAAACGCAGTTCCTCCAATCTAACTATGTAACTAATATCCCTCAAAGTACTTTGGTAAATCTCCTCTGCACCTACACATTCTTCATGATGTGTGCTGATCACAGGCTTGTATTGTTGCAGTCGCTCTGCATTCTGTGTGCACTTCCGATACCTTTCCAGCTGCAAACTCCAGCATGAAATTTTAATTTTGAAAATGGTGAGCTTTTAGTGTTGTGCTCTGTTGACTTAGAGATTGTATGGTACTAGGGATAGTGTGACTCCTGTACTATGGATCTGAAGCCATGTCAGTCCATTGCTCTCTTTCCCGCTGTCCTACCTGACTACTTCCTAGCCACTGCCTAACTTCTTTTCCAGCTAGTAGTTTTGCTATGTTTAGAACATTTCTGTTACTTCTACTCACGGTATCTAATTGAGGCTGCAACTGTTGCCCACCTCCTGACCACCTGACTCACCAGCTTTACCTTCCAATGTGATCATTCTCAGTCAGGATCTGCTTCTCTAATCCATTTCTCTTTTGCTTCCAAGCTTATATTGACCATTGAATTCTGCTTACTTTTTATTCCCTGTAATGCATTCTACACTTCCTGAAATATTAAGTTTATTTCTCTCCACAAATATTGCTGAGTATTTCCAGTATTTTATTTTTTTCAGATTTCCAGGAGCTGCAGTATTTTGCTATTATTTTATTGCAGGCGTTGCTTACAGAACCAAGTTTAGAAACACAGGCAGCCTAAAGAAGATTCAGTTTTTACTAGCGTGAGCAGCGGTTGCAGTGGTTGGCTCCTCTTGATTTTTTTTCCACTGAATCTTTGAGTGACCACAGTACAGACAGAGACTTTTCAGCCCATTAAACCCATAATGATTCTTTGCAACAGAAATTTGCTAGTACCTCCTCCTATCCCTATTGCCCAGAGGAATGTGATCTTTGACATACTTGAACTACAGTATGTTGCACATGCTCTCACAATGCTGTTAAGCAGAGTTACAGGTTATTCTTACGGTGATGAAGGTACAGTGACATTTATTTAAAAGTTATTCCCTCTGTTAATATAGAACCTTTCATGCTAAACCATGCCTATGTATAGAGCAATATTTGACACTCAGCAGATATGGAAAATATGAGGTTTTCAACTTTGGTAGGAGAAACAGATGTCCAGAGGTAAGATGTTGGGAAGTGTAGTTGCACAGAGGGACCTAGGTATCCTTGTCAATAAGTCAGAAAGAGCTGACATGCGGGTTCAGCAAAATATTAGAAGGGTGAATGGAATGTTAGCCTTTATTGCAAGAGGATTTGAGTACAAGAGTAGTGAAGTTTCGCATCAGATGTATAGGAGCTTGGTTTGACTGCAGTTGGAGTACCACATGCAATTTTGATCTCCGAAACTTAGGAAATATATTGAATTCCTTCTGAGGCAGTAACACACATTCACCAGACTTGTTCCAAGGATGGCAGGACTGTCAGATGAAGCGACATTTGGCAAATGGGGCCTACATTCTCTAGACTTTCACAGAATGAGAGATAATCTTATTGAAAGTTACAAAACGACTTGCAGTGATAGAAAGGGTAAATGCTGGTAAGATGTTTCTCCTGTTTGGAGAGTCTAAAACCATGGGAGGGGGTGGCAATTTAAAACAAAGGGGGGGTGATGCCGCTTTGGACTTTGAACAGAATTTTGTTTATTCAGAGGGTTGTGAATCTTTGCAGTTCTCTACCGTAGAGGGCTGTGGAGCCTCTGTCTTTGAGGGAATGCTTAAGGTAGAGACAGATAAATTTCTAATTACCGGTAGCGTACAGGGTAATGGGGCTGATGTGGGTGCAAGGCATTGAAATGTTCGATCAGCCAGAATCGTATTGAGTGGCTGGGAAGGCTCAACAGACTGAATGTCTTATTTCGTTTCTTGTGTTTCTATATTGGGGTAGATGAGCAAAGGTTTGTTCAGAGATGTCAATTTTAAGGAGTCTGGTGGAAGAAATGGACAGGTTTGTGGAGAAAATGCCACTGCTAATTGAAGGCATGATTAACAAAGGTGGAAAGATTAAGAGTGGGAATAATGAGGCTCGGAATTTGGGGAGCACGTATGTGGGAGTATTGAGAAGCTGGATGATATTGCAGAGATTGCAAGGGGTAAGACAATGGATGGATTTGAAGATAGGCGTGATAAATTTGAAATTATGTGCTTCTAAAGCCGGAGTCTTTACTGATCAGAGACTAGGGTGGAGTCGAACAAAATTACTGACGTGGAAAAGGCGATCTTAGTGATGATGGAGATATGAGGATGAAAGCTCATTTTGAAGTGAAATATTTCACCATGAGACAGTTACGAAGGATAAACTCTGGTGAGGGAATGGAAGTTTTAGGAGGGAGTGAAGATGACGGCTTTAATTTGTCCAGTAGCTAAAAGAAGGAAATTTGTGCTCATTCAGTACTGGGTATCAGATGACTCAGTGCTGTGAGAGACTTGGAGGAGATGGTGTTTATATATACCTGCTACCCTTGTCTTTCCAGATGATTAAGGTTGAGGTTAGGTCTGTCAAGTTCTGATTGATTTGTGGATATATCAAGTCCCTCTCCTTCATTACCAGCTGCAGCCATCGCACTCTCTCACGCGCCCGCCCGCCCTCTGGCCGTCTCTCTCTCTCTCTCTCTCTGTCTCTCTCTCTCGCACTGTCTCTGGCACTTTCTCACTCGCTCTCTCTTTCGCACTCGCGCTCTCCCTCTCTCTCTTTCCTTCGCACTCGCGCTCGCTCTCTCTCGCGCGCTCTCTCTCTCTCTCTCACTCCTCTCTCTCTCCTCTCTCTCTCTCACACTCCTCTGCCTGACTGTCTATCTCTCGCGCACACACTCTCTCTCGCGCCCCTCTGTCTCTGTCGCGCTCACACTCTCTTTCTCTGTCACGCTCTGTCTCGGTCTCGCTCTCTCTCTCTCTGCCACTCATCTGCTGTCCTCCTAGAAGCCTCTTACATTGGACTGGACTAGATTGGCAGATTCTCTTCCCTGAAGGATGTGAATGAATGATGTTCAGTAAAGTGACAATGCAATATATTTCATGTTTACTTTTCCCTCTGATGTTGGCCCCACACATTGCCCGATTTACTCAGCTCTATCACACAACCTGGTATGTATTTTAGTAGGTTGTCTCATTTTCATTGTTTTATGTTTTAAGTTAATTTCGTGGGATATTAGAAGGGGAGGATTTCCAGCCAGAGACCTCAAACTGAACACCACGTCAGGATCTGGCAGAGTTGCTCAACTTATCACAGTATCGTAGCATTTCGAACATGGAAGGAAGTGCTGCCATTAACACTGGGGAGAAACCGTACATTTGTGCTGTATGTGGGCGAGGCTTCGGCCAGTCATCTGGTTTGTCAAGACACAAATGCGGTTACAGTGGGGAGAAACCGTGGAAATGTGTGGACTGTGGGATGGGATTCAACTACCAGTCAAAGTTGGAAACTCATCGACGCAGTCACACTGGGGAGAGGCCATTCACCTGCCCCCAGTGTGGAAGGGGATTTGCTCAATTGTCTACACTGCTGACACACCAGAGAGTGCACACTGGGGAGCGACCATTCACCTGCTCTGTGTGCGGAAAGGGGTTTATTAATTCGACCAACCTGCTAACACATCAGCGTGTTCACACTGGAGAGAGACCGTTCACCTGCTCAGAATGTGGGAAAGGATTCACTCGGTCATCCGACCTGCTGACACACCAGAGAACCCACACCGGGGAGAGGCCATTCACCTGCCTTGAGTGTGGGAAAGGATTTACTCTGTCATCAGATTTGCTGACACACCAGCGATCTCACACTGGGGAGAGGCCGTTCGCCTGTCCCGAGTGTGGGAAGGGATTCGCTCGGTCATCCCACCTACTGAGACATCAACAAGTTCACACTGATAAGAGACCATTCAAATGCCCAGACTGTGGGAAGTGCTATAAAAGCTCTGGAGATCTGGTGACCCATCAACATGTTCACTCTGATGAGAGACCGTTCAGATGCTCTCACTGTGGGTTTGGATTCTTGAGGTCATCTGATCTCCTTGCACATCAACGAGTTCACACTGGGGAGAGGCCATTCACCTGCTCAGAATGTGGGAAGACATTCACTCAATCATCTAACATGATGAGACACCAGCGAGCACACAATGGGGAAAGAACCATTCACCTGCTGCGAGTGTGGAAAGGACTTCATTCGGGTGTCCAACCTACTGACACACCAGCGACTTCACAGTTGAGGGGGACCTTCTAGATACAGAGTGTCAGAATTGCTGTGAAATTTTCCTGGGAGTGACGTCTGATCAGCACGTCCACACTGACCAGATACTATTCACGTATCCTCAATGCAGGGCTGGATTCAGGAAATCATCTCAACTCAGTGTACACCATCACCTTCACTCTGAAGGAGGCTGTTCTCCTGGTCCAAGTGACGAAAGGGATTTCTTTATTTACACCCACTACAGTTATTGGATTTTTCTGTTAAGCATACCCTGAACTTGACCATTTTTGTTGGGACTATATCTGCTGGTTATACTGGTTAATATTCTTTATAAGAGTCAAATAAATCAGCTTTGTGTTAGATACAGTGTATCAAGTCATTGTTATCTATGTAACACGTGTCAGTTCCTTTTTTTTTGAAGGTCTGTCTCTTTCATCCTCCCCTCCAGTGACAAGGACAAGGAACTCATGGAGTTTCTTTAACGCTAAGATTCAGACAATCTGATCAGCTGCCTCTGCTGATTCCTGTGGGGGATCTATCTCGGCCTCCTCCTGACATCCCTAGCACCATAGACACTGGTCTTAAATCAATTCAGTTCACTCCATGAGATGTCAAGAAAAGGGTGAAAGGACAAGCTGATACAGTCCAACACCAGAAACTGTTTCCATGTCCGACAGATTTCTGTGTGAATCATACAATTGTGACAGCACTGAAGGAGGCCATTTGGTCCATTGTTCCTGCCACCTAGTGCCAATCTCCTGCCTTTTCCCCATATCCCTACATACCAATTCTGTCTATATAATTATCCAGTGCCGCCGTGAATTCCTCAATTGATTCTGCCTCCACCACATTTCCAAGCATCCCAAACCTTAACTATTTGTTGTGTTGAGAAAGGGTTGTTTCCTCACATCACCTTTGCAGATTACTTTAAATCTATGCCCCCTCATTCTTTTTTTCTTTTACAAGCAGGAACAGCTTCTCCTTATCCAGCTCATTCATGATTTTGAAAACCTCTATCAAATTTCCCTTCAATCGTCTCTCCAAGGAGAACAGTTTCTTTGCTCTAACCCCATAACTGATATTTGGATTATTTGAATTTACAAATTCATTCTCTCAATGTATCCAATGTCTTCACCACTTGACGTATTTAAATGTTGCTAAGGAAAGGTTTAGAGGGTTATGGACCAAACGCAGGCAAGTGGGACTAGTTAAGTTTGAGATACCTGGTCAGCATAAACGAATGGGACCGAAGGGTCTGTTTCCAAGCAGTAAGACTCTATGACAGTCAAAAAGTTATCTTCCGCTTTGTAAAATTGGAGTACTTAATAGCTGATTACTTTCCACAAAAAAGTACAAGTCTAAATTTCATGTTCATTTTTTTTATACTGGTTACTTGCCTTTCTTTTCATCCTCCACTTTTTTGAATCTTTGAGTGGGATGCAAACAATATTTTGTTTTATGGATCAGCTTGTAATCATCAGTTACTACTGCTGTCTGCCCGGTAGTTGCAACCTTTCTATCCTCAATATGACTACTTATTATGGAAGGTAGTGAGTTTTTAAATTTCTTTAAGAGGACTTCATAAATGGCTTCAACTTCTGTCAAAATTACTTGGATTCTTTCAAATCAAATGTAGGTTTGCCCAAATTGTTTCCTTAAATTTCGAAGTATTTGACTGTCTGCCTCATTAACTCATTTACAGTCAAAATAGTTTTTTTTAATGGAGAAATAATCCCTAGAAATCTCTGACAGTGAAGCATAAATTTCCTGTGCTTTACCTTCAGCTTACTCTGCATCAACAATGTCCAGTTTCCTTTGGCCAATCCATTTGTCTTGCTATTTTCATAAAGGACATGAAGAATGTCTCCACATGCTTTTCCTTAAATTTTGGTAGAACCTGTATAAATTTAAAACAATTCCTTACTGGACTTTATGACTCATATTCCCTGCACTAGGGTTGCATCAGCATCTGATGTCTCTTTCTTTAAACTGCACAATTTTAAAACTCTACTTATGTTCTCTGTCTTTCTCTCCCCTTTCCAATTCTAATCAGAAGTGAGAAAATTCAATTTCCTATCTTTTTAATTCAGTCCCCTTTCCTACTTTTCTGCCTCCAGCTTTTCTCCATGCTCAAGCTGTTTTGACCATAATATCACCTGATTCTGATGTTCTGCCAGTAAGAGTTGGACCTTTGGAAGTTCACTTAACTGTCAGGACCAACTCTTCCAAATACAGGCAATTCATTGTAATTTCTAGTCCACTTCTTATTTGCAGTATAGAACTTGATGTTTTCTTAATTATTATCACTAATTAATACTCCAAGAAATCCTCATTGTTTCTGTTTCAACGTAATCCTGAGCTCCCATCTTTTGTTGTGATCCAATCGGAAAAGTGCACAGATTCTCAGATCTCACTCCTGCGTGGTCACTACAAAAGTCAATGATTTAATCAAAGTACACTGTTATGGACCAGACCAAACCCCCTTCAAACATATCAAGGAGATAACCAGATCCTAACTTTTATCTTATTTAAAAGCATCTTATTTAAAGTGTAAGGTGCTGTGTTCTGATATAATTCAATTGCATACACTAGACTTTAAGCAAAACACACATTCTTACTCTATAGTTAAAGACAAATGAAAGAAGAATTGTTAGAATTTTAACTATATTTGAAAACTTAACAGAACAATAGATTATTTAACTACTAGACAGCAACTATGCCAATATAGTAACATCCCATAAATATACCCTTGATAAAGGCAAACTCAACAAAATAGATTGTCTCACATGCGATGTTTCTCCAGTCCAGGAGTAAAGCACCAAGAGAAAGTTCTGGCAGAGAGAGATGTATGGCTGCTTCCACAACCAACTTCAAAACCCCAACAACTACTGAAAGCTAAACTAAAACCCTGGTTCTGTGGGAGCCTGACTCCACCCATTCAGGCTGCTTCTATTGTTTCAACTTAAAAAATACCCTAAGGCCTCACAAGCTGTTTACTTTATTGGCTTGGAGGAGACAGTTTTCCACCTATGGCTCAAAACCTCTCTTCAAAAAACAGGATAAAGTTCACCTCTCAAAGCCATAGTATCATTCATAACACAAAGTTCCAATATACCTGTCTGATGGAATCAATTTAACAGGAGACATTGACCAGATTCCTGTATTTAACAAGAACTGCTGTTTATTACAAATAATTACATTCTAACAAAAGTAATTGACCATGAACTATCAACAAATGGCTGTACTAGTTAAAACCTCCTTTAAGATCCCTACACACCGTACAGGCAGGGACAGACAAAAACCATGGATGTTGTGGGTGTGGGTTAAAAGTACTGGGGAATCACAGTGGAAAAGCACAGGTCTATAGGCTGAGATGAGGTGGTCCTTTTTCTTTCCCAAACTTCAGCCTTCCAAAGTCCATCCTTTCAGATTCTTTGTTCTTTGCTGAAGACATGGGAGATTTAAACTTTAATTGTTCATTTTCACAATATTGTTTAAAGGCAATAAAATACAGCAAATGGTGGGAGAAAGTAACTACCTCCAGGCTTGACTGCCTTGGCTTAAACACACCCTGTTCCAGTCTGGAAACATTCAGCTACTATACAGTTGGTGCCCACAAGCAGTTCAATTCTCCACGAGCCAGAGATTGTTGCTAGGCTGATGACCTTTGGAATCCACAACTCAACACAACAGCACAAACCAATCAGCTACCTGTTGCTGGCTGAATCTCACCCTGCAAACACACCTCAGTGCCATTCTGTCTTATCTCTCCTCCCAAACTCCTTCAAAGCATCAGTGTAAACACAGCTCACGATGAGTTGCACAAGTCCTTGGTTTTAAAACAGTCCAGTTCCCATTTCAGTCCACAATCAAGATTACAGAAAATAAAAGGACAGGACCTCAACTGTTTACAATGTATGTAAATGTTCAGATAAAAAAGATGAAAAGGAAATTTAATCAAATTTGCTGATGAAGCAGTGATAGGTAAAAAAAAAAACTAAGTTGTGAAGTGGACATAAGGAGGCTACAAAAAGATACAGATAGGTTGAATGTGTGGACAAAGGCCTGTCAAATTTAGTATAATGTTGGAAAAGATGAAATTGTCCATTTTGGAAGGAATAATTTTAAAAGGCATTATCTACATGGTGAAAGATTGCAGAGCTGAGAAGCAGTGGGGTATGTGTATCTTTGTTCATCAATCAAAGGAGGTTAGCGCAGTGAGTAGTTAGGAAAACTAATAGAATATTGTCATCTATTGTGAGAGTAGTCGAATACAAAAGTAGAGGGGTCACACCAATTATACTGGGCACTGGTGAGAGTTAGATATATAAAGGGTAAGAGAGAGGCTAGAGTGAACATTGGACTGCTAGAAAATGAGGCTGGAGAAGTAGTAATGGAAACAAAGGAATGGTAAAGGAACCGAATAGGTACTTTGCATCAGTTTTCATGGTGGAAGACAACAGTAGGATACCAAAACTTCAGGAGAACCATGGGACAGTGGTGACTGTAGTGGCCATCATGAAGGAGAAGGTGCTGAGGAAGCTGAAATGTTGGATTGTGGGTATATCGCCCGGACAAGATGGACTACACCCCAAAATTCTAAAGGAGATAGCTGAGGAGATTGTGGATGCATTGGTTGTGATGTTCAGGGAATGACTGGAGTAGGGAGGGTCCTACAGGACTGGAAAATGGCTAATGGAACATGCCTGTTTAAGAAGGGAAGGAGAGAAAAGACTGGAAATTATAGGCCAGTTAGCCTGACCATGATTGTTGGTAATTTTTTTGAGTCCATTATTAAAGGTGAGATTTTGGAGTACTTGGAATTGTATGACAAAATAGAGCTGAGTGAGCATGGCTTCATCAAGGGGAGATTATGCCTGACAAATCTGTTAGAATTCTTTGAGGAGGTAATGAGTAAGTTAGACAGAGGAAAGCAAGTGGACATGATCTATTTTAATTTCCAGAAGGTCTCTGAAATGGGGCTGCACGAGTGGCTGCTAAATAAAATAAGAGCCCATGGTGTTAGGGGCAAAGTAATAGTGTGGGTAGAGGATTGATTGACTTGCAGAAGGCAGAGGGTGGGGAATAAAGGGGTCTTTTTCAGGATGGCAGCCAGTGACGAGTGGAGGACTGCAGCGGTCAGTCGTGGGACCACAACTATTCATGTTGTACTTTAACAATCTGAATGAAGGAACATAGATCATCATTGCTATGTTTGCAGATGACATAAAGATAGGTGGAGGGGTGGGAGTGTTGAGGAATCTGGAGTCTGCAGAAGGACTCGGACAGACAAGGAGAATGAGAAAAGAAGTGACAGATTGAATACAACATGGGAAATTGTGAGATTATGCACTTTGGTAGGAAGAATGGAGGCATAGACTATTTTCTAAATGGGGAAATACTTTGAAAATCTGAAACACAAAGAGACTTAACCTAGTTCAGGATTCTGTTAAGGATAACATGCAGGTTCAATTGGCAGTTCAGAAGGCAAATGCAATGTTAGTGTACATTTCAAGAGGGCTAGAATACAAGAGCAAAGATATACTGCTGAGGCTGTATAAGGCTCTGGTCAGACTGCATTTTGAGCTCCGTATCTAAGGAAGGATGTGTTGGCATTGGAGGGGGTCTAGAGGAGGTTTAGGAACTATAGACCTGTGAATCTGACTTTGGCAGTGGGTAAGTTGTTGGCATTGGTTCTGAAAGATAAGATTTATATACATTTGGAGAGGCAAGGAATGATTGGGGATAGTTTATTTGAGGGAAATCGTGTCTCACAAACTTGATTGAGTTTTTTGAGGAAGTAACAAGAATATTGATGAGGGCAGAGCAGTACACATTGTTTACTTAGACATTAGGAAAGCCTTTGACATCATTAAGCATGGTAGATGATACAGTAAAGTTAGATCACATGGGATTCAGGATGAGATTGCCAATTGGATACAAAATGGCTTAACGGCATGAAACTAAGTGATGGTGGAGGGTTGCTTTTTGAACTGGAGGCCTGTGACTAGCGGTGTTCCACAGAGACTGGTTCTGGGTCCACTCTGATTTGTCACTTATATAAATAATTTAGATAAGAATATAGAAGGCACGGTTAGTAAGTTTGCCACCAAAATTGGTGGTAAAGTGGACAGTGAAGAGATTATCTAAGATTACAAAGAGATCTTGATCAATTTGGTCAATGGGCTGAAGAGGGCAGATGGAGTTTAATTTGGATAAATGCGAGGTATTGCATTTTCATAAAACAAGCAAGGGCAGGACTTACACAATTAATATTAGGGTGGTTAAGAAGGCATTTAGCATGCTTGTCTTCATTGCTTAGACCTTTGAGTATAGGAGTTGGGATGTTATATTGAGGTTATACAAGACAGTGATATGGCCTCTTCAGGAGTACTATGTCCAGTTCTGGTCACCCTGTTATTGGAAGGATATTATTAAGTGGAGAGGGTTCAGAAGAGATTTGCCAGGATGTTGCTGGGAATGGAGGGCTGGATAGGCTGGGACCTTTTTCACTGGAGTGTAGGAGCTTGAGAGGTGACCTTATAGAGGTTTATAAAGTCGTGAGGGGCAGAGATAAGGTGAAAAGCAGGTAGTTTCCCCCTAGGGTGGGGGATTTCAAGACTTGGGACATGTTTTTAAGGTGGGAGGAGAAAGATTTAAAAAAGACATGAGGGGCAATTTTTTTTTACACAGAGAGTGGTTCGTGTGCAGAATAAGAAGTGGTGAATGTGGGAACAGTTACAATGTTTAAAATACATTTAGATAAGTACATGAATAAGGAATATTTAGAAGGAGGCAGGCAGATGGGACTGGTTTAGTTTATGTTCGGCATGGAGTGGTTGAACTGACAGGTCTGTTTCCATGCTGTACGACTCTCTGACTCTATACAACAATGATCCTGGGGATGAAGGGCTTGTCATATGAGGAATAGTTGAGGACTCTAGATCTGTACTGGAGTTTAAATCTCACTCAAACTTACAGAAAACTGAGGGCTTGGACAGACTGGACATGGAGAAGATGCAAGTACAACAAGAACCCAACAGTACAGCCTTGAAGTTAAGAGATGATCCTTTGAAACTGTGGTGAGAAGGAATTTCTTCAGCTCGAGGCTGGTGAATCTGTGGAGCTCATTGCCGTATAAGGGCTGTGCAGGGCAAGTCATTGAGTGTATTTAAGACAGGTAAATAGGTTTATGATTAGTAAGGGGGTCAAGAATTATGGGGAGGAGGCAGGAGAATGGGGTTGAAAAATATACCAGGCACAACCAACTGGTGGAATGGTCTTCATGGGCGGAATGGTCTAATTATGCTCCGGTTTCTTATGGTCTTTTGGTCACCTCATTCGAAATAATATGCGTCTGTAGCAGTTCAGAGAACGCTTACCAGACAAACATCCGGAATGGGTCGGTTGTCTAATCAGGAAAGAGAGGACAGGTTATATTGACTGGAGTTTAGAAGAATAAGAGGGAACTCAATTGTAAAATATTTGTGCATTCAAAAGAGATAACTCCAATGTTGAAATATTAAACAGAAAATGCTGGAAAAGCTCAGCAGATCTGACGAAAACAGCTGAAGTTTCTAGTTCAAAGCCTTAAAGTAGCGTTGTTCAGTATGAGGGCATCATTAACCTTTTTCCCAACCAAAACGCACCTTCAACCCGAGAGTACGCCCGCTTCTCGTTCACGGCGGTTGATTGGAGGACCAGCAGCTTCTAGGCGGTCCTCCGTTCCGGTCCCCTCTTCCTATTGGTCCGGACCTGCCGTCAATCAACAGGGCCGGCCCGTTGATTTGGAGCGTGCGCAAAGCCAACGTCGCAGCTTGGCTTAGCTGGAGACAGCTGGGTGAGATGGAAAAGGTTCATAGTTACCCCGTGCAGGCTAGAAATCGTGAATAAGACGGTATTGGTGCAACATTAGAACTACCGTCAAGTGCTCAGGCTTGTTTCCGTGATACGGTGAGAGACCAAAATAGACTGTAGATGCTGGATTCCAAGGTAAACAAACAGGAGGCTGGAAGAAGACAGCAAGCCAGGCAGCATCTGGAGGAAAGGAAGGCTAATACCCGAAACATTCACTGCTATTTTCTCCAGATGCTGCCTGGCTTTGCTGTCTTCTTCCAGCCTCCTATTTGTCTATCTATTTTAATACAGTGAGCGGAGCACTTGTTTGCTGCACGAGTCAACCCTCCCCTTGCACCTCGTTCTGATTGGTTGCTTCCGTGTATTCCAGGTTTTGCCTACCGCGTTTATTGGTCTATACTGCCATCAATCACACCTATCGGTACGCTGGAGCCTGCACGGCGATGGGGAGGCTGAAATAACAAGGTGTAGAGGTAGTAGGAACTGCAGATGCTGGAAAATCTGAGATAACAAGGTGTAGAGCTGGATGAACACAGCAGGCCAAGCAGCATCATAGGAGCAGGAAGGCTGACGTTTTGGGCCTAGACCCTTCATCAGAAATGGGGGAGAGGAAGGGGGTTCTGAAATAAATAGGGAGAGCGGAAGATGGATAGAGGAGAAGATAGGTGGAGAGGAGACAGACAGGTCTAAGAGGCGGGAATGGAGCCAGTAAAGGTGAGTGTAGGTCAGTCCAAGGAGGACGGACAGGTCAAGGGGGTGGGATGAGGCTAGTAGGTAGGAGATGGGGGTGGGGCTTGAG
>NC_063374.1:686446-693429 GCF_021869965.1 Rhincodon typus | reverse complement strand
GGGGCTTGAGGTGGGAGGAGGGGATAGGCAGGAGGAAGGACAGGTTAAGGAGGCGGGGACAAGCTGAGATAACAAGGTGTAGAGCTGGATGAACACAGCAGGCCAAGCAGCATCATAGGAGCAGGAAGGCTGATGCTTTGGGCCTAGACCCGGGGACAAGCTGGGCTGGTTTTGGGATGCGGTAGGGGGAGGGGAGATTTTGAAGCTTGTGAAGTCCACATTGATACCATTGGGCTGCAGGGTTCCCAAGCAGAATGTGAGATGCTGTTCCTGCAACCTTCAGGTGGCATCGTTGAGGCCCAGGATGGACATGTTGTCTGAGGAATGGGAGGGGGAGTTGAAATGGTTTGCGACTGGGAGGTGCAGTTGTTTAGTGCGAACCGAGCGTAGGTGTTCCTCAAAGCGGCCCCCAAGCCTTGGTTTCCCCGATGTAGAGGAGGCTACAACGGGAACAGCGGATACAGTATACCACATTAGCAGATGTGCAGGTGAACATCTGCTTGATGTGGAAAGTCTTCTTGGGGCCCAACTTGCTGAGACACCAGCGAGTTCATACTGAGCAGAAGCCATTCAGCTGCACATACTGTGGAAAGAAGTCATCCACCCTGACTACGCACAAGCAAGTTCACACTGGAGAGAGGCTGTTCACCTGCTCTGAATGTGGGGATGAATTCACGCAGGCATCTGGCCTTTGGTCACATGAGCACATTCACATTGCACAGAGGCCATTCAGTTGTTCGTCCTGTGGGAAGTTGTTCAGGCACTGCTCTGCCATGAGTTTACACCAACCCACTCACAGTGGGGAGAGGCTGTTCATATGCTCTGAGTGTGGAAAGGGATTCACTCAGTCTATTCACCTGCTAACACATCTGCAAATTCATCTGCTCTGTGTGTAGGAAGGGATTCACAGTTTTACCAACTCTGCTGAGACACCAGCAAATTCAAACCGAGGAGAAACTGTTCAGCTGTACTCACTGTGCAAAGAGTTTCAGGCAGCCATGTGACCTCACCGCACACCAGCGCACTCACACTGGGGGGAGGTTGTTCACTTGCTCCACATGTGGAAGGCATTCACTCAGTCAAGATGTCTTCTAAGACATCAGCAAGTTCACAAGTGTCAGCGGGGGCTGGATTCTGTTGATGTTGCTGCTTTTAGTCAGTTTAGTACTGATAGTTTGACAATATTAGGTAGTGTTCTGCTGACATCAACTACAGACAGAAGGATTGTTAAATATTTTGGCTATATTGCTGATTTTAACAGCTGCACTGTTTTTTATTTTAAGAATACCGTCTGTGATCTTTTCAAGAACTGTAAAGAAGAATACATTTACCGTAAAATTAGTTTTAAATTTGTCTTTGCTGATAAATCCTACAGTTCAGTGTTTGAAAGATTTCACTGCAGAGCTGTTGATTTTCAGGGACTGTTTGTTGGTTTTTCAGAAGCTCCTCAGTCATTCTCTCTCAGTCACTAGTTGTTAGTTGAACTTTGATGTAACATTACCTTCTGTATTTGTGTTGAATTCTTTTTTAGAAAGAAAAGGTAACACACATACCATAGCTGCTTGTGTGTAGCATTTAATTGTTAAATCTTTTAATTTGAAGTATATAAATAAGACATTTTTGTTCATTTATTTTCAATACGTCTCCAGTGTTCCATTTCCGAAATAAACACTCTAACCGCTTAGCACAGGATAACTTATTGGGAGTGAGTCTTACATGCAGGCACTGGATGGTGGGAAGGAAGGAGGTGAAAGTGTAGATGTTGCACCACATAAAATTGCATTGGGATGCTGTTTTGGGAAGTTTATAAGTTCCATATTTCAAAAACAAACACTGTGGAAAGAATCTCCCTCATGTGTGGTCTGACTGCATGACTGATTTTCTGTTTTCACTGTTACAACATGGATAGCAAGCCAAACCAGATCAGTCTCACTATCAGTCAGAGCTAGTTCACTTTTTGTTTTCTTTTTTTCAACATTGTCTGTGGTTGGCTTGCCATCACAGGTACTTCCTCGATTGATCAGTTCAATATCCAACAAGCTGCCAGTCCCTGAACATAGCACCATCTCAATGCTAAAATGTCCACAGCGTGTTTAGAGCAGTAATTAAGCTGCTCTATCTTTTCAGGCCAATTCCCAATGCAAACATCTGTCTTTTGTTCTCTGTCATTTTTTTAAAAAAACAAACTGCTGTTCAAATTTCAATTTCAACTTAGAAGAAGAATATAATGGTCTCAACAACTGTGTATTAGTTAAATTGCCGCTGATTGCCTGTCTTATGTTCCTTTTCTCTTTGGATAGCTGCTTTGAGAATGCAGTGTTTGACAGAATTCTAAACAATTTCCTCATACTAATATTAGCCTGACATAGAATATTTACTTTATGTCAAATGAAACCCTTTCAGGATAAAAAAACAGGATTTGCTGCAATCATCAAAGAAGATTGAACATAGTTGCTTTGTTGAAGTTAAGTCAATCCTTGGATGTGGGTTTTACTTGTTTAAGACACCACCCAATCCTATAGGATTTATGTGTTGGTAAAAAGGCACAAATTGTTGATTAGATTAGAGAGTGGAGTAGGAAAAACTATCATGGTTCTGATCTACATTGTGTGTGAATTGGCATTCAAAACACATTAACGTTCTCACTACACCCATTAAGATCAGCTCAGTGGGAGGGGTTTCTGTGCATTTTCTCTGAATGTTAAAAAACTAATAACCATCATTAAAAATGTAATAGAATAGAAAATGCTGAAAATACTCAATAGGTTTGGCAGTATCCATGGAAAGAGAAACAGAGTTAATGTGACTCTTCACTAGAACCTTCCCTGAACTAAATGGCGACGATGTTCCTCCAATCGCAGCATCTGTTTCTGGAGGAGCAGCAGAGTTTGTAGAGACAGCATGTCCAATTGAAGGAGCTGCTCCCCACATTGTGTTTTTTTTTATTTGCTTGTGAGACGTGTGTGTCACTGGCTGGCCAGCATTTATTGCCCATCCCTAGTTGCACTTGAAAAGGTAGTGGTGAGCTGCCTTCTTGAACCACTATAGTCCATATGCTGTAGCTTGACCCAAAATGACCTTGGGGAGAGAATTCCAGGATTTTGACCCAGTGACAATGGAGTAACGATATATTTCCAGATCAGGATGGTGAGTGGCTTGGAGGCAGCTTGCAGGTAGTGGCGTTCCCATGTATCTGCTGCCCTTGTCCTTCTAGATGGAAGTGGTTGTTGGTTTGAGAGGTGCTGTCTAATGATCTTTGATGAATTTCTGAAATGCATCTTGTAGATAGTACTGTTGTTACTGAACGTTGGTGGTGGAGAGAGTGGATGCTTTGGGATGTGGTGCCAAGCAAGTGGGCTGCTTTGTCCTGGATGATGTCAAGCTTCTTGAATGTTTGTTACAGCTGCACCCATCCAGCCAAGTGGGGGGCATTCCATCACACTTCTGACTTCCCATCTGGAGTTCCAGATTCAATCTGATTTTTCAATTCAGAAAACACAACATTTCACCTCTTTGAACTCAGCAAACCTCCTCCATCCAGACTACAAAAGATAATCTTTGAGACAACTTGCTTCTTTTTCCAAAAACCAGGAAACCAGAAACATAAACAGAAATTGCTGGAAAATCTCAGCAGGTCTGGCACCACTGGCAATCCATCAGTGGTACAGTTCTCAAATTTATTTTCAAACCCTCCTGAGAAAGCTGCAGGGTCAGAATAAGGGTGCATTCACCTGAGTGAGACAGAAAGCAAGTGAGTATCTGGGAATTTGGTCAAAGTGGGAATTAAACTGTTAAATCTTTGGCAAGTTTAATAATGGAGTAAAAGTCAGAATCAGACCTAGAACCAATAGCCTTTAAAGCTGTCAAAATAGTCTAGTTAAACAGGCAATTACCTGATCAAACACTGAAATTTTTTTGCCCAAATTAGGTGTTGGGGATACTGTAGCAGGAATTTAAAGACAAGTGACGCATCAGAGTTATCAGTAACAGAAGGATTGTTCAAAGCTTATGTTCAGAGTAACCTGCCAAATCAGAGTGAGGGAGATTTTGACTGGGTGAGACAGCATCAGAGTGAGTATCTGGAAGTTGGGGTTGAAGTTAGATTTTAGGGCAGAGTGGGAAAGATGTACTTCAATGAAGATTTAGTACAAAAAAACCCCTCCAGAACAAGAGGTAAGTGGGAGAGGATACAAGGTGTGGAGTGAGAGGCCTGTCTACACTGAGACCAGTGTGGTGTGACATCATGAGTGCAGGGAAAACAGCTGATTGATGAGTGAAATTAATCAGTATTTGTGATCTTAAAAGTCAGAAAGTTGGATATATAGTTTATGTCTCTCTCTTTAGTCTTTTTTCCTCTGAGATGTAGCTGAGATTTATTAGTAAGTTCAAACTTATTCTATGGGTAACAAATAGTTTTTAAGAGTTGTGGGATGGCAGGTCAGAAGTGGCAAGTGGAGTGCACATTCTTCAGTATATGGGAAGTCACGGACACACCATTTGTCCCAGACAAATACATCTACAGGAAGTGTCACCTGCTGCACAAGCTTGAAGTTTAGGTTTCTACCTTGTTTGCTAATCAGTATTCCGTTTTAGAAAATGGTGAGGGCAATGGTTCCTCAAGAAAGTGCAGCCATAACCAAGCCCTTGGTACCATGAATGACTCAGCAATAGGGGAGAATGAAGAAGAATGGAGTACCACAATGACTATAAGGGATTTCACAGTGAGGGGAGCAGAGAGGTGTTGCTGTGACATGAAATGTGACCCAGGAACAACCATCAGCCATGGTCTACATTGGTAGCAAGAGGGAGGTGGTCCTGAAAGCAGATTTTGGGGAGTTGGGAAGGAAATTAAATAGGACGATCTCAAGAGCAGTAAGCTCAGGAGTACTGACCATGCTTAATGAGTGTAAGAACAGGAGGATCGAGTGATTGCATATTTGGCAGTGGAACAGGTGTAGGAGAGAGAGCATCATATTTCTGAGCAATTGTGACCAATTTTGGGTGGTGGAACCTAGACAACCTGGGTTAGACCTCAATGGGACTGGAAAGGCTATCCTACGAACAAAACTGATAAAGGGGAGCTGATGAACATAGTATAATTAACTTTTCTGAAGGCTTTTGATTGTCCCACAGGAGGCTGGTTAAAAAACTTAAAGCACATTGGGAATAGAGGTAATCATGGTATCCCCACAGCATGGAAGCAGGCCATTCAGTTCGTCGAGTCCGCACTGACCCAGATCCACCCCATCCCCATAACCCTGCATTTCCGATTTCCTCTTAACCTACACTTCCTTAGATTGTGGGACGAAACCGGAGCACCATGAGGAGACCCACACAGACAGAGGCAGAACATGAAAATTCCATACAGACAGTCACTCAACAGTGAATTTGAACATTAGCACTGTGAGGCAGCAGTGCTAACCACTGAGCCACCATGCTGCCCTGTACTGGCATGCATTAAGGATTGGCCAATAGACAGAAAACAGGAATAAATGTACCAACGTCCCATTGACAGGCTGCGATTAGTGGAGTATTGCAGGGATCAGGACTTAGGGTCTCAGCTGTTCACTATATATATCTCAGTGATTTGGCGTCGGAGACCAAATGTAATATTTCCAAATTTGCAGATATTATCCAAGTAAATAGGAACATGCAGTGAGGAGAATGTAAAGTGGCTTCAGGCATTTTTGGACAGGAACTTCGCAGCTGGAATATAATGTGAAAAATGTGTGAGGTTATCCATTTTGATAGGAGGAACAGATGCTGGGTATGGAAGTTTTGAGTTATAAAAAAAGGCTGGATAGGCTGGGACTTATTTCACTGGAGCATGAGAGGTTGAGATGTGATCTTATAGAGGTTTATAAAATCATGAAGAATATAGATAGGGCTAATGGTGGGTGTCTCTTCCCTAGGATAGGGGATTTCAAGACTGGGGGCATGTTTATAAGGTGAGAGGAGAGAGATTTAAAAAAGATGTGAGGGGCAAATATTTTACACAGAGGGCAGTTCATGTGTGGAATGAACTTCCTGAGGAAGTGGTGGATGTGGGGGCAGTTACAACGTTTAAAACACACTTGATTAAGTACATGAATAGGAAAAGTTTGGAGGGATATGGGCCAGGAGCAGGCAGGTGGTACCAGTTTAGTTTAGGATCATTTTGGCATGGACTGGTTGGACACAACAGTCTGTTTCTGTGCTGTTTGACCCTGTGTGGAGTATTTCTTAAATGGTAGAAAGTTGGATGGTGTAGATGTACAAAGGGTGCTCAGTGTCCTTTTCAGTGAGTAGTTAAGGCTAATTTGCAGGTGCAGCAGGCCATTAGGAGGGCTAATAGAATGGTAGGCTTTATTGCACAAGGATTTGAGTACAGCAGTTGTGACATCTTGCATCAGTTGTACAGGAGTTTTTCTAGACCACACCTGGAATACTGTGTGCACTTTTGGTCTCCTTATCTCAGGAAATATATTATTGCCCTAGCGGGAGTGCAACAAAGTTTCTTGTTCCCAGGATGGTAGAGCTGTCCTATGAAGTAAGATTTGGTAAACTGGACCTGTATTGAGAGGTGATCTCATTGAAACTTACAAAATACTTAAAGGGATAGAGAGGGAAGATGTTTCCCTGTTTGATGAGTCTGAAACCAATTTAAAATTAAGGGAGGGGTGGTGTTACCTGTGTGAGATAAGGAGACAACAAGGTGCAGGGCTGGATGAACACAGCAGGCCAAGCAGCATCATAGGAGCAGAGAGGCTGACGTTTCGGGCCTAGACCCTTCATCAGAAAAGGGGGAGGGGAAGGGGGTTTTGAAATAAATAGGGAGAGAGTGGGAGGCGGATAGAAGAGGGATAGAGGAGAGGTTAGGTGGAGAGGAAACAAACAGGTCGAAGAGGCGGGGATGGAGCCAGTAAAGGTGAGTGTAGGTAGGGAGTTAGGAAGGGGATAGGTCAGTCCAGGGAGGACGGACAGGTCAAGGGGGCGGGATGAGG
>NC_063374.1:637353-686046 GCF_021869965.1 Rhincodon typus | reverse complement strand
AGGCCCGAAACGTCAGCCTCTCTGCTCCTATGATGCTGCTTGGCCTGCTGTGTTCATCCAGCCCTGCACCTTGTTGTCTCAGATTCTCCAGCATCTGCAGTTCCTACTATATCTGAGATAAGGAGAGTTTTTTTTTACTCTGAGGGTTGTGATTCTTTGCATTTCACGATAACAGAGGGCTGTGGAGGTTCAGTCTTTGAGTATGTTTAGGGTAGAGATTGAGAGATTTCTGGTTATCAGTGCCATACAGGGTTATGAGGAGGGGATGTGTAAAAGGCATCAAAGTGTTTGATCAGCCGAGATGGTCCTGAGTGACAGGGCAGCCTCAGTGGGCCTAATAAGTCCTTCTGGAGCTTACATTGAGGTTTCTTTGATACTACTCTTGTGGAGCATCTTGGGGTGTTTTGAAGGTGCTATACAAATACAAGTTGTTACTCCTGCTGTTAAATAATGCTGTTAATAACCATGAGGGAGCCATGGTTCTTGAGAGAGGTCGAACGACTGGTTAAGAGGAAGAAGGAGGCTTATGTAAGGTTTACGAAAAGAGGAACGGAAAAGGCTCTAGAGGGATACAAGTCAGTCAGGAAGGAGCTGAAGGAAGGGCTTAGGAGAGCTATAAGGGGGCATGAGAAAACCTTGGTGGATAGGATCAAGGAAAACTCCAAGGCTTTTTACACGTATGTGCAGAACAAGAGAATGATCAGAGAAAGGGTAAGGCTGATCAAGGATTGTAAAGGGAATTTGTGCACAGAGCCTAAAGAGATAGGAGAGGTCCTTAATGAATACTTTTCTTCAGTATTCACAACTGAGAGGGACCTAGTTGTAAAGGAGGACATTGTGAAACAGGCAGGTAGGCTAGAGGAGGTTGATGTTAGTAAAGAAAATGTGCTAGGAATTCTGAGGAAGTTGAAGATAGATAAGTCCCCCGGGCCTGATGGGATTTATCCAAGGATTCTATGGGAAGCGAGGGACGAGATCACAGGGCCTTTGGCGATGATCTTTTCATCCTCACTGTCCACGGGTATAATGCCAGAAGATTGGAAAGAGGCAAACATCATTCCATTGTTCAAAAAAGGGAACAGGGATAAGCCCGGAAATTACAGGCCAGTTAGTCTTACGTCAGTGGTGGGCAAATTATTGGAAAGGGCTCTGAGAGACAGGATTTATGATCACTTGGAAAGGCACAGTTTGATTCGTGATAGTCAGCATGGATTTGTGAGGGGTAGATCATGCCTCACAAACCTTACTGAATTCTTTGAAGAGGTGACCAAACACGTGGATGAAGGTGGAGCAGTGGATGTGGTATACATGGATTTAAGTAAGGCGTTTGATAAGGTTCCCCATGGTAGGCTCATGCAGAAGGTAAGGAGTAATGGGATAGGGGGAAAATGTGGCAGACTGGATTCAGAATTGGCTGACCCTTAGAAGACAAAGGGTGGTAGTGGACGGAAAATATTCAACATGGCGCTCAGTTACGAGTGGTGTACGACAAGGATCTGTTCTGGGTCCTCTTCTATTTGTGATTTCTGTAAATGATTTGGATGAAGGAGTGGAAGGGTGGATTAGCAAGTTCGCGGACGATACGAAGGTGGGTCACGTTGTGGACAGTGTGGAGGGCTGTTCTCGGTTACAAAGGGACATTGATAGAATGCAGAGCTAGGCTGAGAAGTGGCAGATGGAGTTTAACCCTGAAAAGTGTGAGGTGATTCATTTTGAAAGGACAAACTTGAAAGCAGAATACAGGGTTAACGGAAAGATTCTTGGCAGTGTGGAGGACCAGAGGGATCTTGGGGTTCATGTTCACAGTTCCCTGAGAGCTGCCACCCAGGTGGATAGAGTTGTTAAGAAGGCGTATGGGGTGTTAGCTTTCATTAATAGAGGGATTGAGTTCAAGAGCCATGAAGTTATGCTCCAGCTATACAAAAGCCTGGTTCGGCCACATCTGGAGTATTGTGTCCAGTTCTGGTCACCTCATTACAGGAAAGATGTGGAAGCGTTAGAAAATGAAACAATCTCAACCTATTCTCAAACTTTAAATGGGTAAGAAGCCCGACTTGCTGGCTTGGAGCCGGGCGTGGAATGCGAGTGCCTAGTGGGCCACTTTTGTAAGCAGATGAACCGCAGCCACCACTTCCTCAGGAGGTTCATTCCACACATGAACCGCCCTCTGTGTAAAATATTAGAAAAGGTGCAGAGGAGATTTACCAGGATGTTGCCTGGAATGGAGGGAAGGTCTTACGAGGAAAGGTTGAGAGAGCTAGGGCTTTTCTCTTTAGAACGACGAAGGAGAGGTGACTTGATAGAGGTGTACAAAATGATCAGAGGTATAGATAGAGTAGACAGCCAGAGACTTTTTCCTAGGGTGGAGGTAGCTATTATGAGGGGACATAGTTTTAAAGTGAAAGGAGGTGGATATCGGAGAGACGTCAGAAGTAGGTTCTTTACTCAGAGAGTGGTAGGGGCATGGAATGCATTGCCGGAGAGGGTAGTGGAGTCGGCCTCATTAGGGGCATTTAAGCGGCTATTAGATAGGCATATGGATGATAGTATAAGGTAGTGGTGGACGTTAGATAGACCTTAGGTTTAGGGTAAAAGTTCAGCACAACATTGTGGGCCGAAGGGCCTGTACTGTGCTGTACTGTTCTATGTTCTATGTTCTAATTATATTCAGGACTAAACGATCTTCATTCTGATGTTTTTTTGTTTATTGATGCTGATGTTAGTTAACTCAACTGGGCTGAAATTTAAAATCCTGATTTAAGTCATAAATCAGTTATAATTCTGACAATCGTTTAGTTTCACTTTGATAAGGGGCAACTAATTGATAGTGTGTTACTGAATATTCAATTTTCATTTCCTCTTCCCTTCAGTTTTGAGTCCCAGCTCTCCAAACCTGGCACTGCCTTTCGTTTCTCATGAAAGTGTACAAATGTTGAAACGTTTGGTCTAGCCCCACAGGATTTCATCTGTTTAAAGCCACAGTCATACAGCACGGAAACAGACCTTTCAGTCCAACCAGTCCATGCTGAACATAATCCCAAACTAAACTAGTCCCACCTGCCTGCTCTTGGCCCATATCCTTCTAAATTTTCCTTATTCATGTACTTATCTAAATATATTTTAAATGTAACTGTACCCACATTCACCACTTCTTAGAAAGGTTTATTCCGCATACAAACCACTCTCTGCGTAAAAAAACTGCCTCTCATGTCTTTTTTAAACCTTTCTCCTCACCTTAAAAACATGCCCCAAGTCTTGAAATCCCCCACCCTAGGGGAAAAACTACCAGCTTTTCACTTTATCTCTGCCCCTCGTGATTTTATAGAATGGTCGAGTTTTCTCCAGCAGTTTGACATGAATAAGGTTTCCAAATTTGATTTGATTTATTATTGTCACATGCAATGAGGTACAGTGAAAAGTGTTGCCTTACATGATTTACAAGCAGATCGTTCTATACAAGTGCATCGGGGAACAAAACAGAGTGAGGGATACCATGTTACAGCTGCTGAGAGATCAGTATTAAATAAAAGAGCCTCCCCCATCAAGGGACAGCAGGCTCAACCCTATATTCTCTTAGAATCATCGAATCCTTAGAATGTGGAAGCAGGCCATTCAGCCCATCGAGTCTACACCAACCCCCTGAAGAGTATCCCACCCAGACCCACCAACCCCCTATCCCTGTAACCTTTACATTTTCCCATGTCTAATCCACCTGACCTACACATCCTTGGACATTGTGGGCAAGTTAGCATGCCAATCCACCTATCACATCTTTGGACTGGATGGAGGGTCAACTGCGTCAGCCTTCATCCTCCAGAACTGCTCCCATCTCCCGTTTGGTCTAGATCTGCTGTCAATCACACAGACATGGACAGCTGGAGCATCACAGATTCACAGAAGTTTTAGGGTTCAAAAGGAGGCCATTCAGCTCATTATACTGATACAGGCTTGTTAAATGAGCATCATTACCTAGTGCCAATCTCTTACGTTTTCCTCAAGCCCTTACACATTATTTTTATCCAAATAGTTATCCAGTATTCTCTTGAATGCCTTAATCGAACTTTCATCCACCACATTTCTGGGCAGTGCATTTCATCCCCTCAATTGCTCACTGAGTTAAAAAGTTTTTCCTCCCTTCACTCATTTCTTCTGCGCTTTGTCTAATGCATTTACATTTTTCCTGCAATATAGTGCCCAGAACTGTACATAGTACTCCAGCTGAGGTCTGACAAATGTCTTATGCAGGTTCAACATCACTTGTTTGTTCTTAATACACATTACAGGTGCTGCTGCTGGACTGAGGATGTTGTGCCAATTCTTCAGTGTAAATTATAAACTCATTGGGAATTCCTGTTCTGGTGCAGGGGCAGGCTTAGTGGGAAATAAAGTGGTGTGTCTGGAAGTGGGACAGCAAGTGAACAGATCAGAATAGCCCATCAGTTGTACTCACTGAAGTTCAGAAGAATGAGAGGCAACCCTATTGAAACATATAAGATACTTAGGGGCTTGACAGGGTACAGATGCAGAGGTTGTTGTCTAGGACCAGAGGACATAATCTCAGAATAAGGGGTTGCCCATTTAAGACAGAAATGAGAAGAAGTTTTGTTTTCTCTGAGAGTAGTGAATCTGTGGAATTCTTTACAACAGAGGACTATAGAGGCTGGGTCATTAAGTATATTTAAGGCTGAGATAGACAGATTCTTAATCAGTAAGGGAATCAAGGATTATGGGGAAAAGACAGGAAAGTGGAGTTAAGGATTGTCAGATCAGCTATGATCTCATTGAATAGCAGAGGAGACTTGATGGACCAAATGCCTAATTCTCCTCCTACATCTTATGGAGAGCAGCAGGAGGAATGTTGGGTGACAGGGCAAAGTTTCACAAGACCAGACATGGGATCTCATGATAATTTATTGTGTCTATCACAAATGTGAACATCGTTTCAGCTTCTACCCTTGGATCTTGTCTGTCTCATTCTTCTAAATCTCAATAGATAAAGGCCCAGCTTCCCTAACTTCTCCTCAGAAGATAGTGCCTTTTCCCCATCACAAGTATGTATAGATACATTCCCTACAGTGTGGAAACAGGCCATTTAGCCCATCAAGTCCACACTGACCCACCAAAGAACATCCCACCCAGATCCACACCCCTATCCTATCCCTGAAACCTTGCATTTCCCATGGCTAATCCACCTAACTTGCACATTCCTGGACACTACGGGCAATTTAGCATGGCCAATCCACCTAACCTGTGCATCTTTGGACTATGGGAGGAAACCCACACAGACATGGGGAGAATGTGCAAACTCCATACAGACAGGTGCCCAATGGTGGAATCAAACCCAGGGCCCTGGCGCTATCAGGCAGCAGTGCTGATCACTAAACCACCATGCCACCCTAGTATCAGTCATCTGTTTCCACAGTTTCTCCTTTGTGTGGTTGTCCTTCTCCAGGTTGGATGATATGTTGAAGCCCAGTCAACACACAGGACAAACAAACATTTCTGCTTCGACGTTCAAAGGCTGATCATATCCACATGTTGTTGTATCGAGTGACCCCGACTGATCTTGAGTTTCTTGTCTGTAAATCATCTGCTTCTAATAACTGTAAGAGGATTGACATAAAATTACACTGAACATCTAGCACAGGGGCAATTAATCTGTTTTGGAATTTGCACTCCACAGGCATCTCTTCCTAGTTGATTGACTTCAACTTCTCTTGCTATTCCCTCTTTCATGTGCTTGTCTGATTTCCTCTTGAAAGTATCTCAGCTTTTTGCCTGAAGCAATTCTTGCTCCATATTCTATCCACACTAAGGAAACACATTTGTCCTTACTTTCAATTGGACCCATCAGTAACTATTTATGTTCATGGCCCCTACTTTTGGATTCTTCCACTGTTGGAAAAATTATCTCTAGGTCTACAGGATCTCACATTAAAGACTAGATAGAAAAGGATCCAGGGGCATGTTACAAGTTGGATTGAAAATTAACTCTATGGCAGGAAGCAATGAATGATGGTCAGTGGATGTTTTATGTGCCTGGATAGCTGTTTTCAGAAATAAATAGTTGAGTTAGTGTGATGGGTTTTGATTTTGGCACAGGGAGAAGTAAGAATGTATGGCTGGGGATTTTGAACTTGTGGTTAAGGAGGCGTTTAGTATGCTTACATTCATTGCACAGACCCTTGAGTAGAGGAGTTGGGTCATCATGTTGAAGTTGTACAGGATGTTGGTGAGGCCACTTTTGGAGTAGCGTACACAATTCTGGTTGCCCTGTATAGGAAGGATATTATTAAATTGGAGAGGGTTCAGAAAAGATTTACGAGGATATTACCAGAATTGGAGGGTTTGAGTTATATGGATAGACTGGGACTTTTTTTCCTCTGAAACATGGGAGTTTGAGGGGTGATCTTAAATATTTATGCAATCATGAGGGGCATACACCAAATGAACTGCAAAGGTATTTTCCTTGGATGTTCAAAACTAGGGGTCATATTTTTAAGGTGAGGAGAAAGATTTAAAAAGGCACCTGAGGGGCAACTTTTTCTCAACTGCAGAGGAAGTAGTAGATGCGGGTACAGTTACAACATTTAAAAGACACGTGGAAAGGTATATGAATAAGGTGGCTTTTAGAGGGATATGGGCCAAACGCAGGCTTGTGGAACTAGTTTAGTTTGGTCCAACTTGTCCATGCCGATCAAGTTTCCCAAAGGGTCTGTTTCTGTGCTGTATGACTCTATAACAAAATTTAACATAAGGCTGATTTTATTTGAATTTTAATTTTTTTTATTAAGCAGTATCACTGTGATGGATTTTATGAACATCAGTAAAAACAGACCACAGTGAACATAATTCAGTCCTGGGTGTGATTAACAATGAAATCCAATCACTGTGGGTACTTGTGAATCCGTTGGTGTTTCTGCAGGTGGGATGACTGAATGAATGTTTTCCCACACTCAGAGCAGGTAAATGGCCTCTCTCCAGTGTGAATTCTCTGATGTACAGTGAGTTGACATGATCGTCTGAACCCAGCCCTGCATTGAGAGCACCTAAACGGTCTCTCGTCGGTGTGAACACGTTGATGGCATCTTAGTTCCCAGGAACTTTTATAACACTTCCTGCAGGCTGGGCAGTTAAAAGGTTTCTCGTCAGTGTGAACTCGCTGGTGTGCCAACAGGGTAGATGACTGACTGAATCCCTTCCCACACTCAGAACAGGTGAACGGTCTCTCGCCAGTGTGAATGCGCTGGTGTACAGCGAGGTCAGATGAACGCAAGAATCCAGCCCTGCAGTGGGAGCACCTGAACGGTCTCTCGTCAGTGTGAACACGTTGATGGGACATCAGTTCCCAGGAACTTTTAAAGCATTTCCTGCAGTCAGGGCATTTAAAAGGTCTCTCATCAGTGTGAACACGTTGATGGTACATCAGTTGCCCAGAACTTTTATAGTACTTCCCACATTCCAGACATTTAAAAGGTCTCTTGTCGGTGTGAACTCGCTGGTGTCGCAGAAGAGTGGATGAATGAGCGAATCCCTTCCCACACGTGGAGCAGGTGAACAGCCTCTCCCCGGTGTGAACCCGCTGGTGTTTCAGCAGGTTTGATGAATCGCTGAATCCCTTCCCACACTTGGAGCAGGCAAACGGCATCTCCCCAGTGTGAACTCGCTGATGCGTCAGCAGATTTGATGGCCGAGTGAATCCCTTCCCGCAATCAGAGCACGTGAACGGCCTCTCCCCAGTGTGAGAGCGCCAGTGTGTTTCCAGCTCAGATGGGTAACCGAATCCCTTCCCACAGTCCCCACATTTCCATGGTTTCTCCCCATTGTGACTGCGCTTGTGTCTTGACAGGCCAGCTGATTGGCTAAAGCCTCGTCCACACACGGAACACGTGTACGGTTTCTCCCCATTGCAAATGGTGCTTTTTCCCTCCATTTTCAAAGATCGATGAGATTCAAGTTGTGATAAATTAGACAATTTCGTTGGATTTAAATGTGATGTTTGATTTGAGTGTCCCCACTCCAAATCCTCCACTGCTATTACTCTGTGGAATTGTTTTAAAATAAAAGGGATTGAGAGTGAACCTACAAAAACACAAAGACAGGTTGTGAAGTTGAACTGAATGAGCCCAGTCATTTATGGAACTGGCATTAGGAAAAAGTAACATGAAAGCTGCTGAATTGTTGTACTTACTCAACTGATACCTGTCAGGGTAGTAAACCCGCTACCCAATATGGACCTAAACAAGACTCTGGCCTCTGGGAGGAGAGAGGACAGCGGAAAAGGAGAGAGAAATCACATGCTTTCGGAGCGCTGCTCCTATGTGGCTTCACCTGGCAAAGGAGTAGCGCACTGAAAGCTTGTGTTTTGAAACAAACCTGTTGGATTATAACCTGGTGTCATGTGACTTCTGACTTTGTCTATCCAGGTCAAACACCAGCACCTCCACATCATAAAAGGACCAGGATAGCAGGTGGATGTGAACTCCTTGTGATCACGTTCCCCTCCAAGTCTCACACTGGCCTGACTTGTCTGACCTCCAATGCTGCATGAGCAGAAATTTTCGCCATTTAAATATTGGGAAGATCAACATCTTGTCCTTAGTCTCCAACTCCATTCCATTGCCCTTCCTGGCATTTGTCTGAGGCCAAACCAGATAGGTCACAACCATATTACACCTCATGATGACTTTTCAACTTTACATCCCCCATTATCAGCAAGACCATTTATTTCGATCAAAGCAACATCACCCAACTCCATCCTAACTCAGCTCATCTGCTGCTGAAATCTCATCTATTTCTTTGTTAAGCTGAGAGGTAACAATCTGTACGCACTCCCAGTCAGTCTTCTGCAATCAACCTCCACATCATCCTGAGGTCATGCAAAACTCTGCTGCCCATATGCTTCCTCACCCCCAGTCATGTTCACTTATCATAACTGTGCTCACTCACAGGCTCCCAATTCAGGAGCACCTAAACTTTAAATCCTTAAAGTCTACACCCTTGATAATTCAGTTGGATAGGTATTTTTAATCAACCTTTTCAGAGATGTTATGACACACCTTTGGAGCAAGTGTTAGGAGATGGGATGTCATGTTGCAGCTCTACAGGACAGTGGTTAGGCCACTTTTGGAATACTGCATTTGATTCTGGTCTCTCTGCTATAGAAAATATGTTGTTAAACTTGAAAGGGTGCAAAAAAGATTTACAAGGATGTTGCTGGGGTGGGAGGGTTTGAGCTATAGGGAGAGGCTGAACAGGCTATGGCTAGTTTCCCTGGAGCATTGGAGTTGAGGGGTGACCTTTATAGAGGTTTATAAAATCATGAGGGACATGGATAGGATGAATAACCAAGGTTTTTTTTTTCCCAGGGTAGGGGAATCCAAAACTAGAGGGCATAGGTTTAAGGTAGAGAGGAAAGCTTTAAAAGGGACCTAAGTGGGAAACTTCTCTCATACAGAGGGTGATGCATGAATGGAATGAGCTGCCAGAGGAAGTGGTGGAGGCTGGTCCAATTACAACATTTAAAAGGCACCTGGATGGGTATATGAATAGGAAGGGTTTAGAGGGATGTGGTCCAAATGCTGGCAAATGGAATTGCTGGCTAATTGAATTTAGGATATCTGGTTGGCAATGTTGAGTTGCACCAAAGGGTCTGTTTTCATGCTGTACACCTCTGTGATTCTAAGCGGGTACCTGAAACTGGGCCTTCTGGCTCAAAGATACCACTCCGTCCCAAGATTCCCACTTAGACATATATCACTGTTCCTTCACCACCATTGGGTAAATACCTGTAACTCTTTACCTCGCAGCATTTTGGGGTCATCTTCATGGCACTGACAGCAGCAGTTTGAATTTAAACACCATCTTCTTCACAAGCAACTGGTGATTGGTAATATCTACTGACACATGAACAGGCAGGGAATAGAGTGAGATGGACCATGAGCAGGCATTAGTTAAGAATGGCACCTTGGTCAGTGCAGACATAGTGGGCCGAAGGACCTGTTCCCATGCTGTACAGTTCTATATTCCTTGAATTGCTAGTTATTGAAAGACCTGGAATGGGGCAGAACTGATTTGCTTTTGTAGAGAGTCAGCACAGTACAATGGGCAAACCACCCTCCTTATGGTCATCTAGTGATTCTATCGCACAGTAAGAAAGCGTCTTTAAAAAAATGCCAACAACCATCTCCTTCGAGAGAGAATCTAACCATTGCTATTTGATGTTCAATGGCATTAACATCAATGAATCGCCCAATATGAACATCCCTGGGGGTTACCATTCAACGGAAACTGAACTGGGTTAGCCATATTAAATACTGTGGTGATTCAAGCAGGCCAGAGGCTGGGAATTCTGGCCACCACCTACAAAATGCAGGTCAGGAGTGTGATGGAATACTCTTGAATTGCCTGAATGGGTGTACCTCCAAGAACACTCGAGAAGTTCAAGACCATCTAGGATAAAACAGCCTGCTTATCTGGCATCCCAACCATTACATGACTCTCTCTCTCTCCAGGACTGATGATCATTGACAGCAGTATGCACTGACTACAAGATGCATTTCAACAGCAGAGCAGCCATCCTTACTCTGCACTATCGACAAGTAGTTGACTCTTAACTGCCCTCTAAAATGGCCCAGCAGAAGACTTCTTTTTTCTTTATTCATTCACGGGATGAGGATGTCGCTGGCTAGGCAGCATTTATTGGCCATCCCTAATTGCCCAGAGGGCAGTTAAGAGTCAACCACATTGCTGTGGATCTGCAGTCACATGTAGAACAGACCAGGTAAGGATGGCAGTTTCCTTCCCTAAAGGATATTAGTGACCCAGATGGGTTTTTCCAACAATCAACAAAGGATTCATGGTTATCTTTAGACTCTTACTTCCAGATATTTATTGAATTCAAATTTTACCATCTGCCACGGCGAGATTCGAACCCAGGTACACAGAACATTATCTGGGTCTCTGGATTAACGGTCCAATGATGATACCACTAGGTCATCGCCTCCCCTTACTAATATGAAATTGCTATAAAGCGTAAAGAAAGGAATGAAACTAGTCTGACTACTTGATATTAACCTAGGCACCAGAAATTACAATGCCAAGACCAGTCAAAGAGAGAAGAACAGTACAGCACAGGAACAGGCCCTTCGGCCCACCATGACTACACCGACATTTGATGCCTAAAATAAATACCTTTTGCCTTTACATTGTCTGTATCCCTCTATTTCCTGCCTATTTATATATCTGTCAAGATGCCTCTTAAACATTGCCTTAGTATCCACCTCCACCACTCCTCCTCTAGTAACGCATTCTCGGCACTTAACACCCTGTGTGTAAAAGAAAAAGAAAAAAAATTTCCTCTCACATCTCCTTTAAACATTTCCCCTTTTACATTATGTCCCCTGGTAATTGAAATTTCTACCCTGGGCAAAAGACTGCAATTATCCATGCCTCTCATAATTTTGGAAACTTATCAGGTTGCACCTGATTTGAGGTTGAAGTGAAAACAAACCAAGCTTGTCTAATCTCTCCTCATAGCTAATTACTTCCGATCCAGGCAACATCCTGGTAAATCATTTTTGTACCCTCTCCAAAGCCTCCACATGCTTCTTGTAATATGGTGATCAGAACTGTACATAATATTCCAAATATAGCCCAACTAAAATTCTATACAGTTACAACGACTTGCCAATTTTTATATTCTACACTCGAACGATGAAGGCAAGCATGCATATGCCTTCTTGACCACCTTATCCACTTGTGTTGCTACTTTCAGGGAACTGTGGGCCTTATATGCCTAGATCCTTCTGTATATTTATACTAGTAAGGCTTCTGCCATTTACTGTACACTTACCTCCTGCATTAATCTTCCAAAATGCACCATCTCGCATTTGTCTGTATTAAATTCCATCTTGCCATTTCTCCACCCAAGTCTCCAGCATCTCTATATCTTGCTGTATCCTCCTAACTATCCGCAGCTCCCCCAGTCTTTGAGTCACCTGCAAACTAATCAAGTCACCTACATTCTTCTCCAAATTATTTACATATATATTACAAACAACAGAAATCCTAGCACTGAACACCACAGGTCACATATCTCCAGTCAGAAAAAAACACCCTTCCACTGTTACTCTCTGTCTTCTATGACTAAGCCAGTTACATATCCATCTTACCAGCTCACCGCGGATCCCATGAGACTTCACTTTTCTCTATCAGCCTGCCACGATGGACCTTTGTCAAATGCTTTGCTAATGCTCATGTAGACAATATCCACAGCCATGCCCTTATCAATCATCACTTCCTTAAAAAACTCAATCAAGTTGTGAGACATGACCTTCCCCACACTGTCTATTGCCACTAAGTCCATATCTTTCCAAATATGAGTAAATCCTGTCCCTAAGAATCCTCTCTAGTCCTGCGTACTAACATCTTGTGCCGTAATTAGGAGAGCTATCCCACCAACCAGTCGAGCAGCAGCCTGATATAATCATTTTTATGGAATCATATCTCACAGACAATGTCCCAATCACTAACATTACCATCCCTGGATATGCCCTGACCCACTGGACAGACCCACAATAATTGGTGGCACTATGTTATAAAGTGGGAGTGAGTTCCTCTTGGAGACTGCAAAATGTCTCCAAACACCATAAAGTCTCCTGGCATCAGGTAAATCATGGGCAAGGAAACCTCCTGCTGACTGTGCGTAAAAAGGCAGGACAAATTCCAAATCAGCCAATTACTGCCAGGTTGGTTTACTCTCAACTGTTGGCAAAAGTGATGAAAGGGGTTGACAAGTGCTAGGAAATGGCACTTGCTCAGCAATGAACTATGGATAAATCCAAAGCTTAGGTTCTGCTGGAACTGCTGAGCTCCTGACCTCATTACAGCCTTGCTCCAAACATGGACTAAAGAATTCCAGAAGTGAAGTGAATGTGCCCACCCTTAGCATCAAGGCAACATTTGACTGAGTGTGGCACCAAGGAGCCCTAACAAAACTGAAGTCAATGAGATTTGGGGAAAACTGTCCACTGGTTGGACAAGCACTTACCTGGCACAAAGAAAGACAGGTGTGGTTATTATAGTGCTGTCATAAGGATGATCCCTGGTATGGAAAGATTGTCTTCATAGAATCCTCATAGTGTGGAAACAGGCCATTCGGCCTATTGAGTCCACACTAATAATTCCAAAGTGCATCCCACCTCCCCCACCTCCTCCACCTCCTACCCTATCCCTGTGACCCTGCATTTCCCATGGCTAATCCCACTAGCCTGCACATCCCTGGACACTATGGGCAATTTAGTATGGCCAATCCACCTAACATGCACATTTTTGGACTGTGGGAGAAAACCAGAGCATCCAGAGGAAACCCACGCAGACATTGGGAGAATGTGTGGAGTTTGCACACACAGTTGCCCGAGGCTAGAATTGAACTCTGGTCCCTGGCACTGTGAGGCAACAATGCGAACCACTGAGCCACCATGCTGCCCCATGCTGTCTTATGAACAATGGCTAAACTGGGTTGGACTCTACTCATTCGAGTCTAGAAGAATGAGATGCAAACTCATTGAAACATGTAGCGTTCTTAAGAGTCTTGATGGGTAAATGCTGAGAGGAGGTTTCCCCTCATGGGAGAGTCTAGGATTAGAGGGCATAGTCTCAAAACAATGGGCACCATTTCAAGAATGAGATGAGAAGGAATTTCTTCTCTCAGAGGGTTCAGAGTCTTTGAAACTCCTTGCCACAGAGAGCTATGGGGGCAGAGTCCCTATGTCCAGTGCAACCTGCAAGAGAGTGAAAACGCTGGGAGTTAAGCTAAGTGTGGGAGTTTGGGGAAGTGGGAGAGGGAGGCATTTCTGTGTCTTGTTCTGTGTCTCATTTTTGCAAGAGGAGAGGGAGACATAACAAAAATGAAACATAGTGACGTGCTGCTGGTTAGATCTAAGAGTGGGCCTAGGTGTGTATCAGGCTTTGTTGAGGAAGGTGAAGTTGTTAAAGGGGGAAACAGATGGCACAGTGGAGTGAGATACTGTCAGATGTGCGAGATCAGGGAGCAGATGACTGTGTCAGCAGGAATTGGGTCCAGCTGCAGCTTCTCTCAGACTGCATGAATTAGTTGAAGTGGCAGTTGGAAGCACTGAGGAACAAACAGGAAGCAGAGAGTGTGATAGATAATAGTTTCAGAGAGGTGGTCACAATCTAGACTTAATCAGGGGATGGGTGATCACCAGGAGATGTAGGCAGGTACTGCAAGAGTCTCCTGTAGCTATCCCCCTCTCAAACAAGTAAACCGTTTTGGATACTGTTGGTGGGGACAGCCTCTCGGGCAAAATAGCAGTAGCAGACAGGTCTTTGGCACCACGACGGCCAAACCCTGTTTTTCAACGGAGCCAAAGTCCAAGAGAGCAATTGTGTTAGGGGTCTCTCTGGTCAGGGGCACAGACAGGGGTTTCTGAGGTCGCAAGCTATACTTCAGGACAGCGTATTGCCTCCTTGATGCCAGGGTCATGGGCATCTCAGAGCGGTTGCAGCAAATTCTCAAAGGGGAGTCTGAGCAGCCAGAGGTCATTGTACACGTTGGTAACAACGAAATAGGTAGAAAAAGGGATGAGGTCCTGCAGGCTGAATATAGGGAGTTAGGCAGGAGGTTAAAAAGTAGGATCTCAAGGGTAGTAATCTCTGGATTACTCCCGGTGCCACATGCTAGTGACAGTATGAATAGGAGGATAGGGCAGATGAATGTGTGGCTAAGGAGCTAGTGCAGGGGGCAGCAATTCAGATTTTTGGATTATTGGGAGCTCTTCTGGGGCAGAAGTGACCTGTAGAAGAGGGATGGGTTGCACCTGAGCTGGAGGGGAGATTTGCTAGAGCTACTCGGGAGGGTTTAAATTAGGCTTGTGGGGTTAGGAGTCTAAGCAGTACTGACTCAAGAGAGAGGGTTGAGGCTGGTACACATGTTAAAGAGAGCAAGTTAAACAGACAAGAGCATGGCAGAGAACAAGGGAAGACTGATGAATTAAACTGCATTTATTTCAGTGCAAGAGGCCTGACAGATAAGGCAGATGAACTCAGGGCATGGTTGGGAACCTGGGACCGGACATCATAGCTATTACAGAAACATGGCTGAGGGAGGGACCATACTGGCAGCTCAACATTCCGGGGTACAATTGTTATAGGAAGGATAGAAGGGGAGGCAAGAGAGATGGGGGAGTGTGGCTTTTCATTAAGGAAAACATCATGGCAGTACTTAGAGAGGGTATTGCTGGGGCATTGCCTAATGAAGCTAAGAAATATGGGGACAAGCAACGGCTTAGTGGTACTATCGCTGGACTGTTATCAGAGACCTAGGTAATGTTCTGGGGGTGTGGGTTCAAAGCCCACCAGGGCAGATGGTAGAATTTGAATTCAATAAAAATCTCAAATAAAGAGTTTAATGATGACTATGCATCCACTATCAATTGTCAGAAAAAATCCATCTAGTTCACTCATGCTCTTAGGGAAGGAAACTGCCATCCTTACCTGGTCTGGCCTATATGTGACTCTTAACTACCCTAGCCAGTGACGCTCTCATCCAATGAATGAATTTTTAAAAAAGGTGATCACTTTGATCGGATTGTACTATAGGACTCTCAATAGTCAATAGAAAATTGAGGAACAATTGAGGAGGGAGATCACAGAAAGCTGTAAGAATAATAGGGTTGTAAAAGTAGAGGATTTTAACGTTCTAAACATAGACTGGGACTGCCACAGTGTTAAGGACTTGGATGGGGAGGAATGTGTGTTCAAGAAAACTTTTTCATTCAATATGTAGATGTACCTACTACAGAAGGGGCAAAACTTGACCTCTTCATGGGAAATAAGGCAGGGCAAGTGACTGAGGTGTTAGATGGAGAACACTCTGGGACCAGTGACCATAATTTTATTAGTTTTAAAATAGTTATGGAAAAGGATAGGCCTGGTTCATAAGTTAAAGTTCTAAATTGGGGCTAGGCCAATTTTGATGGTATTAGAAACTTTCAAAAGTTGATTGCAGGAGGCCGCTTGCAGGCAAAGGGACGTCTGGCAACTGAGAGCTTTCAAAAGTGAGAAAGTGACAGTTCAGGGGCAGCATGTTCCTATTAGAGTGAAGGGCAAGTCTGGCAGGAGTAGAGAACACTGGCTGACTAGAGATATTGAGGCTCTGGACAAGAAAAAGAACAAACATAGGAATTAGGAATGGGAGTAGGCAATTCAGCCCTTCCAGTCCATTTCACCATTTAACATGATCACGGCTGATCTTACCCTGTCACTTTCCTGCATGCTCCCCATAGCCCTTTATCCTACTTTTCATCAGAAACATATCTGTTTCTTTCTTGAATCTGATTGATTCTGCCACCACTGCACACCTGAGTAGTGAGTTCCACAAATTCACAATGCTCTGAGAGAAGTAGTTTCTCCTCACCGCAGTTTTGAATTTACCCCCCTCACTCTATATCTATGCCCTCTTGTTCAAGACTGTCCCACAAGGGGGAACATCTGATCAACATCCACCTATCAATCCCCTTTAGCATTTTATATACGTCATTCAGATCCCCTCATTCTTCTGAACTCCACCGAATACAAGACCAAGCTATTCAACTGCAGCTCATCCAACTCTGGAATCAATCAATCTGGTGAACCTCCTCTGAACTGCCTCCAGTGCTACCACATCCTGCCTCAAGTAAGGAAACCGAAACTGGACTTCCTGTTTAATCCAGTCCTTTTACAATAAATGCCAGAATTCCATTTGCCTTTCTTATTATATGCCGCACCTGCTTACCCACATGCTGAATTCATGCACAAAGACGCCCGATACCTCTGCACTGACGCACTTTGAATCTGCTTCCTATTTAAATAATAACTTGCCCTTTTATTTTTCCAATCAAAACAGACAACCTCACACTTATCCATGTTAAACCCCATCATTCAGATTCTGGTCCATTCTCCTACACTATTAATATCCATCTGTAAACTCTTTAGCTCCTCAACACAGTCTGCTTTCCCACCTATTTTAATATCATCCGTAGATTTTGCTATGTTACACTCTGTCCCTGTTTGTAGATCATTTATGTAGATTGTAACTAGTTGAGGCCTGAGAACTGAACCCTGCGGCATCCCATTACTTATGGTTCGCCATCCAGAGAAGGACTCATTATCCTGACCCTCTGCTTTCTGTCCGTCAGCCATTCCTCTATACAAGCCAATGCTCTAGTCTTAACCCTCTGGGATCTAACCTTCTGGATCAGTCTTTTATGCAGCACCTTGTCAATTGCCTTCTGGAAGTCCAGACATACCACATCCATGGGATCCCCTTTATAAGGAGGCATGTCAGGCACAGACAGCTGGCATCGATTGAATCCCTTGAGGATTATCAGGTATAGGAATAAACTTAAGAGGAAAATCAGGAGGGCAAAAAGGGAATATGAAATAGCTTTGGCAGATAAGGTTAAGGAGAATCCAAAGAGCTTTTACAAGTATATTAAGGGCAAAAAAGTAACTAGAGACAGAATAGAGCCCCTTAAAGATAAAAGAGGCAATCTATGTGCAGAACCACAGATCCTAAACAAATATTTCGCTTCAGCATTTATTGTGGAGAAAGAAGCTAGGAATATGAGGAAATAAATAGTGATGTTTTGCAAAAGAGTCCACATTACAAAAGTGAATGTGCTGGAGGTCTTGAAAAGCATAAGGGTAAATAAATCCCCAGGACCAGATCAAGTGTATCCCAGGACTTTGTGGGAAGCTGGAGAAGAAATTGTGGGGCCCCGAGCAGAGATATTTGTATCATCGACAGCCATGGGTGAGGTGCTGGAAGACAGGAGGGTGGATAATGTTGTGCCATTATTTAAGAAAGGCTGCGAGGAAAAGCCAGGGAGCCTGACATCAGCAGTGGGTAAGTCGTTGGAGGGGATTCTAAGATACAGGATCTACATGCATTTGGAAAGGCAAGGACTGATTAGGGATGATCTAAATGGCTGTGTGTGTGGGAAATCATTTCTCACAAACTTGAATGAGCTTTTTTTGAAGAGGTGACCAAGAGGATAGATGAAGGTAATCTTGTTTACATGGACTTTTGCAATGCATTTGAGAAGGTTAGTAAGGATAGATCACATGGGATCCGTGGGAGATAGTCAGTTGGATACAAAACTGGCTTGATGGTAGAAGACAGAGTGTGGTGGTACAGGGTAGTTGTTCTCTGTCCCAGGTGTGGTTGACGGGGTCAGTGTGAGGGGATTTTCTTTTTCGTTAAAATGAGTAGAGGAATTTTCCTTTAGATTTTGAAATGCTTGATGTCCTTGTCCAGGGCAGCGTTTGATGGGGACAGTGCAGAGGGGATTTATTTTTCTCCATTTACTTTGATTTTGAATAGGCAAGGAAAGTTTATTTTACATTTTAGCATCTTGTGGTCCCTACCCCAGGAGTGGATGGTGGAGACAGAGTCAAGGAATACCCATCTTTTGATGGTTTATTTATTTTTGTTCTTTCCAGATTAACAGCGACATTAGTTTTGTTAATAAAGTTGGAAACTTACTTTCTGAATCAGTCAAATAGAGTGCACTTTACTCTGTATTTTACCCAGTGCTGTCCCAATCCCAGGAGTGTCCGATGGGGGTAGGGTTTTGGAAATCTTGACATTTTTTTTCCATCTTTCATTTAAAAAGAGTAGTGGGTTGTTTTTCAGACTGGAGGCCTGTGACCAGTGGTGTGCTGCAAGGATTGATGCTGGGTCCACTGTTGTTCGTCATTTACATAAGTAATTTGGATGAGAATATAGAAGGCATGCTTGATAAGTTTATAGATGACAGCAAAATTCATTATATAGTAGACAGTAAAGAAGTTTATCTAAGATCGCAATGGGACCTTGATCAATGGGGGCAGTGGGTCGAGGAATGGCAGATGGAGTTTAATTCAGAATAAATATCAAGTGTTGCATTTTGGTAAGGCAAACCAGGACAGTACTTCTACATAGTCATAGTCATATGGCACGGAAACAGACCTTTCAGTCCAACCAGCCCATAATGACCGTAATCCCAAACTAAACTAGTCCCACCTGCCTGCACTTGGCCTATATCCCTCCAAACATTTCTTATTCATGTACTTATCTAAATCGCTTTTAAACATTGTAACTGTACCCACATTCACCACTTCTTCTGGAAGTTCATTCCACACATGAACCACTGTGTAAAAAAATTGCCCCTCATGTCTTTCTTCCATCTTTCTCCTCTCACCTTAAAAATATGCCCACTATTGAAATCCCCCACCCTAGGGAAAAGATACCTGCCATTGACCTTTTGTTTTTGACCTCATGATTTTATAAGCCTCTATAAGGCCACCCTATGCCTATCCAGTCTCTCCTTATAACTCAAACTCTCCATTGCCAGCAAAATCCTGGTAAATCTCTTCTGGACCCCCACCAGCTTCATAATATCCTTCCAGTAACATGGCGATCAGAACTGGATACAGTACTCCAGAAGAAACCTCACCTGTACAACCTCAACATAATGTCCCAACTCCTATATTCAAAGATCTGAGCAATTAAAGCAAGCATGCTAGAAGCCTTCTTAACTCCCCTATCTCTATATGGCACAAGCTTCAATGAATTATGTACCTGAACCCCTATGTCTTTCTGCTCTTACTATGCAAGGCCCTACTTTTAATTATATAAGTACTGACCTTGTTTGTATTACCAAAATGCAATACTTCACATTTATCCAAATTAAATTCCATTTGCCACTCTTCACATTTATCCAAATTAAATTCCATTTGCCACTCTTCAGTCCATTGACCCAATTGATCAGAGCACTTTGTAATCTTAGATAACTTTCTTCACTGTCCACTATACCACCAATCTAGGGGTCATTTGCAAACTTACTCTACGTACAGCAATGGAGTAGAGGTTGAGACGGTTGAGAGTGTCAAGTTCCTAAGAGTGACAATAACCGACAACCTTCCCACGTAGATGTGATGGTCAACCAGGTACAATGACGCCTGTTTTTCCTCAGGCGGCTTAGGAAATTTGGCATGTCCATAAGGACCCCCACCAGCTTTTACTGATGCACCACAGAAAGCATACTATCTGGGTGCATAATAGCTTGGTATGGCAACTGCTCTGTACAGGACCGTAAGAAACTACAGAATGCTGTGTGCACAGCCCAGAGCATCACAGAAGCCAATCTTCCATCCATGGACTCCATTTGCACTTCTCGTTGCTGCGGAAAGGCATTAAACATCATCAAAGATCCCTCCCACCCCATTAATGCTCTCCAAAACCTCTTCTGTCAGACAGAAGATACTGAAGTTTGAACATATGCACCAATAGGTTCAACAACAGCTTTCTTCTTGCCGTTATTAGATTGATGAATGGACTCCCTAACTTTAAATAACGTTGATCTTGTTAATACTGATCTTGCTTCTGTGCAATGTAACCTATATGCCTCACTCTGTCCAAGCACTCTATGATTTGTATGTCCTTGCTTACAATGATCTGCTTGTACTCCTCGTAAACAAAGCTTTTCACTGTACTTAGGTGCACGTGCCAACAAATTAAATCAAATCAAATCAAATCCCTTCTATATTCCCATCTAAATTGTTATATAAATGACAAATAAAAGTGGACCCAGCACCAATCCTAGTGGACCACCACTGGTCACAGGCCTCCAGTCTAAAAACAACTCTCTGCCTCCTGCCGTTAAACCAATTTTGTATCCAATTGGCAAACTCACACTGAATCCCATATGATCTAACTTTACTAATTCGTCTACCATGCGGAACCATGTTAAAGGCTTTACTAAAGTCCAAGTAAACAATATCTACTGCTCTGCCCTCAATCCTCTTGATTACTTCCTCAAAAAACTCAATCATGTGCGGCATGGTGGCTCAGTGGTTAGCACTGCTGCCTCACATTGCCAGGGGCCCAGGTTTGATTCCCCCTTGGGCAACTGTTTGTGTGGAGTTTGCACATTCTCCCCATGTCAGCATGGGTTTCCTCCGGGTGCTCTGGTTTCCTCCCACAGTCCAAAGTTGTGCGGGCTAGGTGAATTGGCCATGATAAATTGCCCATAGTGTTCAGGGATGTCTAGATTAGGTGGGTTTGGGGAATGGGTCTGGGTGGGATGCTCTGAGGGTTGGTGTGGACTTGTTGAGCCAAAGGGCCTGTTTCCACACTGTAGGGGTTCTATGTTTGTAAGACACTATTTCCCTTGCACAAAGCCATGCTGACTATCCCTAATCATTCCTTGCCTCTCCAAATGCATATAAATCCTATTTTTCAGAATCACTTCCAACAACTTATCCACCACCAAAGTCAGACTCACCCTCCAGTCATCCAACACTTCACCTGTAGCTTTAGATGATACAAATACCTCTGCAAGGCATCCTGCAAGTTCCTCCCTAACTTCCCACAAATACACTAGATCAGATCCCAGAAATTTATCCACCTTTATATTTCCTATGACCACCAGCACTCCCTCTTCTGTAATGTTAACTGCTTTTAAAACATCAGTACAGGTAGTTCTATAACGTGATAGTTGCGTTCTTGCATGACCTCGCGCTACAGAAAATCACGCTGTAGAAAATCACTTCATAGGGAAATCACTATAGAAAATCGCTATACCTGTACAGCAGAAAGTTCGTGTTATCCAAACAGCATCCACTATTTATCAATCATGTTACAGCCAATTTGTGTTAATGAAACACGTGTTATAGCAGAACTACCTGTATTTATCTCCAAGTTCTCTGGCCTCCACTTCTTTCTCCACAGTAATAGTAGGCCCTTGGGAAGTGTTTTTGAACAGAGATATTTAGAGGAACTGGTACATAGTTCCTTGAAAATGGCATTACAGGTAGACAGTGGTGAAGAAGGCTTTTGCGCACTTGCCATCATCGGTTAGAGCACGGAGTACAAGAGTTGGGATATCGCGTTACCACTTTACAAGATATTGATAAGGCCATTGCATACAATTCTGGTTGTCCTGCTGTAGGAAGGATGTTATTAAGCTGGAGAGGATACAAGAGAAGATTTACAAGGGTATTACTGAGACTGGGACTTTTTTCCCCCAGAGCATAGGAGGCTGAGGGAATGACCTTATAAAGCATAGATAAGGCGAATAGCCAAGATCTTTTCCCCAGTGTAGGGGAGTCCAAACTTAGAGGGCATAAGTTTAAACTGAGAGGGGAAAGATTTACAGGGGACCTGAGGGGCAAATTTTTCACACAGAGGGTGGTGCGTGTATGGGATGAATCACCAGAGGATGTGATAGAGGCGGGTATAATTATATCTTAAAAGACATTTGGACAGGTACATCGGATAGGAAAGGTTTCCATGGATATGGGCCAAACGCAGGCAAATGGGACTAGTTCAGTTTAGGAAACCTGGTCGGCACGGAAAGTTGGGCCGAAGATAACACAGTGTGGAGCTGGAGGAAATCTGATTTCTGAAGAAAGGTTCCGAACCGAAACGTCAACTTTCCTGCTCCTCTGATGCTGCCTGTCCTGTTGTGTTCCTCCAGCTCCACGCTGTGTTATCTCTGACACCAGCATCGGCAGTTCTTACTATCTCTGAGTTTGGTCGAAGAGTTGTTTCCATGTCCTATGACTGAAATAGTTACAGGGAAAGTGTTCGTGAAAAATGTCAGTTCAGCCATGATCCCACTGAATGACGGAGAAGGCTCGAATGGCCAAGTGGCCTACTACTTTTTCCTGCTTCTTATGGGCTCATCTCAGCTCAGCTCAGCTCCATTTTTAACCATTCTGGGGAAGCTGTTCCCACTTCTGCAGATTACCCCCTGAAATGGCTGAAGCGCATGCGCGTTTCGTCATTCGCCCCCAACAAATATGGTGGCTGCACGTGCGCACTGCAGCCACTAAAGATGGCGGCCGTCGACAATGGCCTAACTGTCGGAGCTATCACACCCCTCCACCCACACCGCCGTCCCCAGCGCAAGTGGGGTTCGGTAGCTTCTTTTGAAGTTTAAGTCTCATGATATTTCTTCGAAACCTCTTGGTCCACGCGCCAAATGTAACGTTTTTTTCTCCCACAAAATCTCACCGTTTACGGATCCGTGAAAAAAAATTCCCCGTCGCTATTATTCGCTGGGCGCATGCTCCTTGTAACATGCGGAACTGCGCCTGTGCAATGCCCGCCTATTATGTAAATAGGGGAACGTTCACGTTGGGGAATGCTGGGTTAGTAATTCACGTGTTGAACATTCCACTAAGTCCATGGTGACTTGTTGCTGAATGTCATCTTGTAGAATGCAAACGTGATCTGGAAGGTCTAATGATAAAGTTATGAGTAAGAAACAAACCTGAAACTATTGTGCATGGATCCTCCATCAGCCGCCAGAAAGGAAGTAATTGGAGGTGAAGCAGGAGTTAAATCAACTGGCTGGTATTCCAGCGGGAGGGATAAATAAGTGAATCACCATAGACAGATCACTTAAACTGACTCTCCAGTATGAATGCATGGAGAATACGAACATACAAATTGGGGATAGGACTTGCCCACTTGATCTCCTGATCCACGATCCGATAAGATATGGAGCAATAGAATCATACAGCTTAGGAACAGACCCTTTGGTCCAACTCGTTCATACCGACCAAGTTTCTCAAACTAAACAAGTCCCACTTGCTTGCATTTGGCCCAAATCCCTCTAAACCTTTCCTATTCATGTACCTATCCAAATGTCTTTTTAATGTGTTAGTTGTGCCTGCTTCTACCACTTCCTCTGGCACTTCATTACACGTATGAGCCACCCTCTGTGTGAAAAAGTTGCTCCTCGGGTCCCTTTTAAATCTGTCTCCTCTCACCTTAAAAATGTGCCCCCTAATTTTGAACTCCCCCACCTTTGGGAAAAGGCCTTTGCAAATCATCTTATGATTTTATAATCCTCTCTCCCAGCCTATCCATATAACTCAAACCCTCGAGTCTCAGCAACATTCTGGTAAACGTTTTCTGAACCCTCTCCAATTTAATAACATCCTTCCTATAGCAAGGTGACTAAGTTCATGGCTAATCTTGTCAGTGTGGGCTTGTGGTGCAATGGTGGCATGTCACCGGACCTGAAATGTTAACTCTGTATTTTCCTTCACAGATGCTGCCAGACCTGCTGAGCCTCTCCAGCAACTTTGTTTTTGTACCTGATTTACAGCATCCGCAGTTCTTTCAATTTTTATTTAGCAAGGGAGGCTGGGTACATTGGCCAAGTGAAACCCTGAAATCACAAAATCCACACACCAGACACAGTGCAAACACAGCAGCCAGGTGCTAATGATATTAGCATAATGTAAAAGGCAACAGTTATCTCTGCACAGACACTCCCAACAGCTTATCCACTAAACAAAGGGCAGCCCAGACAGAAAGGCACTGTGCCCTGCTACACAAAGAAACTGACAGCAGCATGCCATCTAAATGATTGACTCATGTTTCAAACTATTAAGTATATCTCCCTGATTGACCAGGACTATAGAAAGTTCCAGAAAACCATCTAAAAGGTATAAAAACAGAGTTCACATGCAGATACCAATTTTGGAATCATCTGAGGCCTTCTGAGTAGATCAGCATGGCAAGAGCAGAAACCAGCTGACTATCCAGAGAGAGAAAGGAAGAAAGCAGTTTCGCAAACCCAGAGACAGAGCCATAGAGAGCGCGACTGTGTAAATTTACAAGAGACTCAGGAAGTATTGGAACCTTAAGGGGGCCAAATAGTATTAAAGATTAGTTTAGTATTAAAGATTATTGTAAATTTGTTCCTAATAAAGCAGGATTGGTTTGCTTTGGCACCAGCTTGTGTTCATATTGATTTGACTGCTTCGGTATTGTGGGACGCCTTGGCAAATTCGTTCATAACATTTTGGTCAGAGTCACCTGCAACTTGTTTAAAGAAGAACCAGCCAACAAGTCAGATCATAGTGAACCACATCCTCAGTATCAATTTGCTCTGTGGTCATACAGCTTCTGATTCAGCTTACATTTCAAAAACTTTCTCTCCAGCTGAGTCTTCAATATCCTTATTGACTGATTATCTGCAGACCTTCAGGCAAGAGAATTCTAATGATTCATAATCCTTGCAGTGAAGAAATGTCTCCCCACCTCATTCCTAACTGGCTGACACATCATCTGGTGACTGTGAGCCCAGTTCTAGACTCTTCTTGATGCAAATACCTGAAGTGTAGTATGACTGCGCAGATTGACACTCCAGGCAGGTCACTGGACTTGCCCAGTGCAGCATTTCTATCAAATGGTGGTTATTATGTTTGCCTGATGTGTGAATATGGATGCATCAAAGCTTATGTAATTATTTTTATTATTAAATAGTAATGGAACACAGCATCGTACAGCCACATGACTACTTCTCTATTTGAAGCGCTGGAAAAACGATCTTCAATATAAAAAGAGATGAAATTTCATGTTATACAAAACAATAAATATTGTCAAAATTTTCAATGGCCACTCAGCAGACCTATTAGCAGCGTGTACACTCAGCAACTCACACCAATCTGTTTGTTGACAAAGATTAATCCATCATCTCGAAGAACGACTGATAGTAACATGTAGTCCTAAAGACAAATAAGACAAATAAGACAAACTTGAAAGCAGAATACAGGGTTAACGGAAAGATTCTTGGCAGTGTGGAGGACCAGAGGGATCTTGGGGTTCATGTTCACAGTTCCCTGAAAGCTGCCACCCAGGTGGATAGAGTTGTTAAGAAGGCGTATGGTGTGTTCGCTTTCATTAATAGAGGGATTGAGTTCAAGAACCGTGAAGTTATGCTCCAGCTATACAAAAGCCTGGTTCGGCAACATCTGGAGTATTGTGTCCAGTTCTGGTCACCTCATTACAGGAAAGATGTGGAGGTGTTGGAAAAGATGCAGAGGAGATTTACCAGGATGTTGCCTGGAATGGAGGGGAGGTCTTACGAGGAAAGGTTGAGACAGCTAGGGCTTTTCTCTTTATTACAACGAAGGATGAGAGGTGACTTGATAGAGGTGTACAAAATGATCAGAGGTATAGATAGAGTAGACTGCCAGAGACTTTTTCCTAAGGTGGAGGTAGCTATTACAAAGGGCATAATTTTAAAGTGAGTGGAGATAGATATAGGGGAGACGTCAGAGGTAGGTTCTTTACTCAGAGAGTCGTAGGGGCGTGGAATGCATTGCCGGAGAGGGTAGTGGAGTCGGCCTCATTAGGGGCATTTAAGCGGCTATTAGATAGGCATATAGATGATAGTATAAGGTAGGGGTGAAAGTTAGATAGACCTTAGGATTAGGGTAAAAGTTCGGCACAACATGGTGGGCCGAATGCCCTGTACTGTGCTGTACTGTTCTATGTTCTCAAGGTGATACTGGAACTGAAACAGAGGAAACAGCAGATAGGCTGCCAAATCACTTTGTATTGGTCTTCATAAGAGAAAAAAAGGAAATATTTGTCAGGTGGTCTATGAAACCGAAGCTCAGTGCAGGTCTGGTGAGACCCTCCCTTCTTATTCAATCTGGAAAGATAACACTTGGATGGGTTATTTTTAGATGCCAGAATGTCACAAATTGTTTGATACAATTTGAAAAAAAGAGTAGGGGAGTTATCACCACTGTCCTTGTCAATAGTTATCCTGCCATCACGTCACAATAACACATTCTCTACTCATTCTGCCCTTGCTGTCTCTGAGAGTTTGCTCAATGGATATCGCCTGCCATATTTCCTACATTACAACAAAGTCAACATTTCAAAAAGGACTTAATTGGCTGGAAAGCACTGTGAGATGTTTGCTGGTGACGAAAAGCATGACATAAAGGCAAGTCTGTCTTGCTGTGTACTGATCCTCATCAGCGGATACAGTTTCTCACTATCTGCTGTGTCAAACCCACTGCCCCCCCTCTCCCTATCCCCATTATTTCAATGCCATGGATTCTCTGTTTAATATTTTTGCTCTAAAGGAACAATCCTGGCATCTGGAACATCTCCATAAAACTGAATTCATTCATCCCTGGCAGTGGACTTGGTGGCTCAGTGGTTAGCACTGCTGCCCCACAGCGCCAAGGACCCAGGTTCAAGTTTGCATCTTCTCCCCATTTCTGCTGTGTGCTCCAGTTTCTTCCCATAGCCCAAATGTATGGGATTGACAATGCTAAATTGTCCATTGTGTGCAGGCATGGATAAGGCATGGTTACAGGGACAGGTTACAAACACAGATAATACTATAGAAGCTCAGCAGGTCTGGCACCATCTGTGGAGAGAGAAACAGAGTTTACTTTTTGAGTCTGGTATTACTCTTCTTTAGAACTGGTATGCTTTTCTTCAGTTCTGATAAAGAGTCATACAGACTCAAAACGTAAACTCTGTTTCTCTCTCTACAGATGCTGCCAGACCTGTCACATTTCATTGGCATTTCGTGTGTTTGTTTCAGCATTCACCATCACGCAGTTTTGGATTGTCATGGAGACTGGCTGCAAGAAAATGTTCTCCATCGCTTGGCAGCTCCGCCATTATCTGGTAAATTTCTTCCTGTTTTCTTAAAATGAATATTCCTTCAAATATGTTGAGGAAATAATTAGACCTCCCACTTATGTACATCCAAAGCATTGGAAATTTATGAAGTGATTCAACTGAATCCTTCAATGATTCACTCTTCCTCAGCTCCAAAGGAAGCAAGACAGGGACAAGCTGAAATATTCTAGCTATAATCTCTCCAATACCCTGCTTCCAACAAAAAGTGATGACTGCAGCTGCACTCAGTGGGTTATTGTCCATCCCTGGGATGCAGTGAGACTCTAACATAGGCTAAACTTCCCATTCACTGAGCACAGGCTCAGGAAAATGCAGGGAAATTATATTAAGCTCACTAACCCTCTAAGTAGCATTGACACAGTACACAAGTAAGAGTGACAAATAAAACTCACAACCTTCTAAGTCTTTTCACTACAAAATGCCTTCATTTTATTGAAAAGCTGATGTGTGAATCTGAAAATTGACACCATATGATGTGTTATCAAGAGACTTGTTTTCCATCATTTTTCTATCAGGTTCACACTTCATTTTGTGTTAGTTTCCAAAGGTAAGCAGGTTATTGAACCCTATAGGGAACACTGGAGCTAGGTTGAAATTAGTGTACTTCAACTGTGTGGCATGAAGAAAGTCATAGGTTCCAGAATAAGGGGACAAGAGCATTGAGGATACAAATTTAACCGAAGAAGAGGAGACAGAGATTAATGGTTGAAGGACAATTTTGGGTTGGCAGAGGTTTGTAGTGGAGATCCCCACAGAGTGATATCAGGACCATTGCCTTTCCCGATATAAATGGTTTAGTTCTGGATGTGCAGTTGACAATTTCAAAGATTGCGGATCACACAAAACTTGGGAGAACTATAAAATGTGAGGAGGAAATTTAAAAGGCATTGTCAAGTTTGTGGATTGGAGAGGTAAGATGTCAGATGACGTTCAATGCAAAGAAGCAAGAGGTGAACACTTTGGTGTAAAGAACTTTGAAGAAACAATATCAACATTTAAAAGGCATCTGGATGGGTATATGAATAGGAAGGGTTTAGAAGGATATGGGCCAAATGCTGGCAAATGGGACTAGATTAATTTAGAATATCTGGTCACTATGGATGAATTGGACTGAAGGATCTGTTTCCATGCTGTACAACCCGATGACTTTAATATGAGTCAAAGGGGACTATTTTAAAGGGTATGCAGGAGCAGAGATGTCTAGTTATATATGTACACAAATCACTGGTGGTAGCAGAACAAATGGAGAGATCTGTAAATAGAGCGTACAATATTCTAGCCTTCATTAACAGGACCTTAGAGTACACAAGGAAGAAGTTTATGATGAACTTAAATTGGACACTTGTTAGATGTCAGCTGGAGTATTGTGTACAGTTCTGGGTGCTACATTATAGGAAGGATGTGAATGCATTGGAGACTGTGTGGAAGAAGTTTATGAGATTGTTCCAGAGTTGAAAAACTTTCGTGATGATGGAAGATTGGAGAAATTGCATCTGTTTTTTTGGAGAGGTGAAGGCTAATAGGAGATTTTCTAAAAGTTATCAAAATCATGAGTGGTCTGAACAGAGCAGGTAAAGAAAAACTGTTCCTACTTGTAAATGGATTGAGAACCAGAGAACACAGTTTTAGGAGCACTGGAGCAGCTGGCAACGGTACTTCAAGTCTGTGGACTCAACTCCTACAATCATTAGCCAGATCTTGGTTGACTCTCTGGCCTCAGAGAAACACATTTCCTGAGTGTAAAGGTTCATGTTTCAGATGGGACTCACAAAGAGGAATACCTTCTGCATGCATTGTACCCAATAACCAACAGCCAGAAACATATTCATCTTACAACTTTGTGAACATATAATCTGAACACTTGGGACAGATGCAGGTTAAAAACAGAGTACAAGAAAGGATACTGAAGAAAATAATGAGCTAAAATCTAAGTGAGGAATAGAAATGTATTCACCTGGATGGATGAGCAGTACAAATGAACCTGGAGGGAGAAAACTAAGCTGTTAAGATATTTTAATAAAATAGGTACGTGTGATGTGGCAATATGAAATACACAAATAATTCCTGTTTGCATTCTATTCCCAGCAGGTCAACCAAGGCACAGATCATATCTATCTAATATTTTACAACCATGTGAGAAATTGTAGAAAACTATTGATGTACGTTGGTAAAATATGTATTGCCTTTTTTTTTTGAATGAACATTGTAACATATGTCTGGGACTATACTGAGACACAAGCAGAGATTGTCTTCATATGAGAATATTAATACTGAACCGCAGTAAGTTTACATGACTCTGGTGTGTTAATACTGCCATTATTTGTGCCATTTTGGGGACTCTTGATTTTCCATTAATTTCCATTCTCAGGGGCGGCATGGTGGCTCAGTGGTTAGCACTGCTTCCTCTCAGTGCCAGGGACCCGAGTTTGATTCCACCTTCAGGTGGCTGTCTGTGTGGAGTTTGCACATTCTCCCCGTGTCTGCGTGGCTTTCCGCCGGGTGCTCTGGTTTCCTCCCACAGTCCAAAGGTGTGCACGTTAGGTGGATTGGCCATGTTAATTGGCCAGAGGTGTGTAAATTAGGTGGATTAGACCTGGGAAATGCAGGATTACAGGGAAAGGGCAGGGGGTTGGGTCTGGGTCTGGGTGGGTGCTCGTTGGAGTGGTAGTGTGGACTTGTTGGGCTGAATGGCCTGTTTCCACACTGTAGGGATTCTATGATTCACTCTTCCTGATCGATAATAGTGGGTGCATATAGATGGGTTTCTTTAAAAAAAATCATTCCGGGGAGATGGGTTTTGCTGGCTGGACTAGCATTTGTTGCCCATTCCAATTTGTCCTTCAGGTGGTGATGAGTTGCCTTCTTAAACCACTCAGTCCATTTCGTATTGATACACCCACAAAATGCTGTTAGCAAAGGAGTTCCAGGATTTTAACCCAAATAATACAGAAGGAACAGTGATATATTTCCAAGTCTAGATGATGAATGGCTTGGAAAGGAACTTGCAGATGGTTCTATTCTCATGTACCTGCTGCCCTCGTCCTTCTAAATGGTAGTGGTCATGGCTTTGGAAGGAGCTTTGGTAAATTTCTTCAGTACACCTTGTTGCTGCTATTGAGAATTGGCACTAAGGGTGTTTAATGATGTGGTGCCAATCAAGTGGGCTGCTTTGTCCGGATGCTTTCAAGCTTCTTGAGTGTTATTAGAGCTGCACTCATTCAGGCAGCTGGAAAATATTCTGTCACACTTGTGCCTTGTAGATTGAGGACAGTCTTTGGTGAGTCAGGAATCAAGTTATTTGTTGTAGGATTCCTAACCTCTGGCCTGTTTTAGAGCTAGATAATTTAGAGGCGTAATTTGTTTTGTAACTTTATTACAGAATCCTCTAATCTCAATTTTTACTTTATAAAAGAAAATAAATCATAGTAAAAATTCATACTTCCAATGGTAGCTCTTTGCCCGGTATTCCCCGCGGCGAAGAAACTCCTGTATCTGCAGAATACGGAAACGAAGCGCAGGCGCAGTGCCAGCCAGCGTTTGGAACGGGGTCAGTAACGGTCGGGAGGAGGTTTTATTCGACCCCACAAACGGTAAGGGAATGGCGGCCGAAAGGAGCATTGGATCCGGAGAATGGTTGGGAACCCTTCGTAAAGATGTCTGCAACCTGAACGCAGGGATAAACAACTTTTAGGGCCACTGGGTTTGCAGCGAGCAAAGGCCGCAGCTCTCAGGAAATCAGCCGAGTTAACAGCCGCCATCTTTATAGAGCGGCAGCGTGTAACAGCGCGCATGTGCGGCTGCCCGAAACGTCAGCTTTCCTGCTCCTATGATGCTGCTCGGCCTGCTGAGTTCATCCAGCTCTACACCTTGTTATCTCAGATTCTCCAGCATCTGCAGTTCCTACTATCTCTGATACAACTTTCTTTTGATGACGGAACGGGTTTGGAGTATGACACTACAAGGCAATAGTTTTATCACAACTGGAAGTCTGTGAACATTGGAGGCAACCCAGAGAACGTTCACTTGGCTGATCACCGACACAGAGGGAGTTTCTCATGGGGAGAGGTTGAGTACTCATCAGAGTTCAGAAGAATGAAAGGCGACCTTATTGAAACATGCAGGATTGGGGACTTGACAGAGAAGATGTGGAAAGGCTGTTTCCCCTTGTGAGAGAGTCTAGGACCAGAGAGAATAATCTCAGAGTAAGGGTCCCCCTTGTGAGACAGATGTGAGGAGTAATTTCTTCTGTCAAAGGGAAGTGAATCTGCAGAATCCTTTATCGCAGAGCGCTATCAAGGCTGTGTCATTGTGCATATTCAAGACTGAGACTGACAGGTATTTAATCCATAGGGGAATTAAGGGTTAAATGGGAAAGGTGGGAAAATGGAATTGAGGACCATCAGATCAGCCGTGATCTCATTCAATGGCAGAGCAGATTTGATGGGCTGAATGGCCTACCTCTGCTCCCACATATCACAGTCAAATGGTTATTTGTGCAATTCCTACCAAGGTCGTTGATGGAATTTAAATTCAATTAATAAATCGAGAACCTAAAGCCAATCTCAACAATGGTGCCTAGTGAAACTATCATTGATTTTTGTCAATGCCTTTGGCTTAGCAAGCCCAATCAAGTACAGTTAGACACAGACAGCTGCTGACCTTGCTAGTAATGCCGAAATCCCATTGTAGAATAAAGTTCATTCTGAAGAGTTTCACAGGAATGATAGTAACCAGTACTGGAGATATATCAGGGCAGATGACTTTGTATTTTTGAGAATTGGAAAAGTTTATCAATTTCGCTTCCAATATCCCCCCTGCTTTCACTTTTACGTGGTCAATCTCTGACTCCTCCCTTCTCTTCCTGAGCTTCTTTGTTTCCATTTCTGGGGATATGTTGGCCATCAATATCCACTATAAACCCACCGACTCCCACATTGACCTTGACTATACATTCTCACACCCTGCTTCCTGTAAAGATTCTATTCCATTCTCCCAATTCCTCCATCTCTGTCACCTCTGTTCTGATGATGCCAACTTGGACAAGGGAGCCTCTAAAATGTCCACCTTCTTCTTCAACTGAGGATTCTCCAGCGCTGTTGTTGACAGGGCCCTCAGCTGAATCCAACCTATCTCCCGCACTTCAGCCCTCACTCCCTCTCTAGCGCTCTGCAACGGCGATAGGGTCCCCCTTGTCCTCACCCACCATCCCACCACATCCACATCCAGAGGATCATTGGCCACCTCCAGCAAGATGCTACCACCACATACATATTTCCTACCCTCCCTTGTCAGCCTTCCACAGGGACTGTTCCCTCTGGGACACCGTGGTCCACCCATGTTACATGGGGAGGCGAGAGGTATTATCGCTGGACTGTTAATCCAGAGACCCAGATAATGTTCTGGGGACCCGGGTTCAAATTCTGCCACAGCAGATAGTGAAATTTGAATTTAATAAGTATCTGGAATTAAGGATCTAACAATGACCGTGAATCCGTAGTTGATGTCGGAAAAACCCATCTGGTTCACTAATGTCCTTTAGGGAAGGAAACTGCCATCCTTACCTGGTCTATTCTACATGTGACTCCAGACCCACAGCAATGTGGTTGACTCTTAACTGCCCCCGGGCAATTAGGGATGGGAAATAAATGCTGCCTAGCCAATGACCCTCTCATCCATGAATGAATAAAGAACCATTCCCTCCCAACACCCTTCACAGCCTCACGGCACCTTCCCCTGCAACTGCAGAAGGTGTAACACCTGTCTGTTTACTTCCTCTTTCCTCAGTATCCAAGAGCCCAAACACACCTCCCAGGTGAAGCAGCGCTTTAGGTGCACTTCACACAATCTAGTTTACTGCATTCGCTGCTCACAATGTGGTCTCCTCTCCTCAAGTGGATGACCAGTTCACAGAGCACCTACTTTTTGCCCACTAAAAAACCCTGAGTTTCCGGTTGCCTGCCACTTTATCACACCACGCAGTTCTCTGGCCAACATCTCTGTCCCAGGCTTGCTGCAGTGTTCCAGCAAAGCTCAACGTAAGGTGGAAGAACAGCACCTCAATTTCTGCTTCCAGACCCTGAAGCCTTCTGGTCTCAATATCGAGTTCAATAACTTTAGAGCTTGAGCTCTCCAATGTCCTTACCCCAACCTCCACACATCAGGCTTTGTTAACACATAGTCTTCTACTACACACAACCCAATGTTAGCCACTAATAGTTTCCATTAACAGCTATTCACTCTCTTAGCCAGATCATTATCACTCCTTTGTCTGTCCAACTGTTCTTCTTTTGCTTTGGGCTCTATCCCCACCTATCATTTACTCCTTAACCCCTCCCCCATCCTATCTTCTGCATATAAACTGACATTTTCCTTGATACAATCAGTTCTGAGGAAGGGCCACTGGATCCGAAATGTTAATTCTGATTTCTCTCCACAGATGCTGCCAGACCTGCTGAGCTTTTTCAGCAATTTTTGTTTTTGATTTTTGGGGGTTCTCTCACTTCTTTTTCTGTTTTAAAATCAATTTGACACAGTAGGAGAAAGGAAAGATTTGCAGTCAGGAAACTGAAATCACAGCAGGATCTGTCCAATTGGTTGCCATTCTCATTGGATTTTGAACATGGAAAGAGAAAGTGCCATTCTTAGTGGGGAGAAATTGTACATGTACTCTCTGTGTGGATAAGGCTTCAGTAATTCATCTGGTTTATTGAATCATTAATGCAGTTGCAATGGGGAGAAGCCGTGGAAATGTGAGGACTGCAGGAAGGGTTTCAAATATCCTGTTTAGCTGGAAACTCATCGAGCCAGACACATCGGAGAGAGGCCATTCACCTGTCCTGACTTTGGGAAGGGATTCATTAATTCATCCCATCTGCTGACGCATCAGTGGGTTCACACTGGGTAGAGGCTGTTCACCTGCTCCAAGTGTGGGAAGGGATTCACTCAGTCATCCAGTTTGCTAATCCACCAATGAATTCACACTGGGAAGAGACTATTCACCTGCACTGAGTGTGGGAAGGGACTCACTGATTCATCCAACCCACTGGCATACCAGCGTGTTCACACTGATGAGAGACCATTCAGGTTCTCCCAGTGTAAGATTGGGTTCAGGCGTTTATGTGAACTCAGCGTACAGCAGTACTCTCACCCTGGGGAGAGGCCATTCACTTATATGGAGTGTGGGAAAAGATTTACTGATTCATCCACTCTGCTCCGACATCAATGCACTCACACTGGGAAAAGGCCATTCATCTGCTCTGACTGTGGAAAGGGATTCGCTCAATTATCCAGTCTGCAGACACACCAGCAAATTCATACCAGAGAGAGGCCATTCATCTGCTCTGCATGTGGGAAAGGATTCTCCCATTCAAACAATCTTCTGAAACGTCAGAGAAAACATATTGGCAAAAAGTTGTTCATCTATTACAAATGTGGGAAACGATTCATTCGGTTGTTCAACCTGGTGATGATCCAGCGTAATCTCACTGATGAGAGACCCTTCAAATGTTCAGATTGTGGAAAGTGCTATAAAAGCTTTGTGGAACTGGTGTCCCATCGATGTGTTCACACTGAGGAGAGATCGTTCAGGTACTCTCAATGCGGAACTAGGTTCAGGGGACCATCTTAACTTGCTGTACACCAGCGAACCCACACTGTGGAGAAGCTGTTCACCTGCTCTGAGTGTGGGAAGGGATTCACTCAGTCATCCCACTTGCTAATTCACCAGAGAGTTCATTCTGGGGAGAGGAACTTTATCTTCACCAACTGCGGAAAGGGATTCACTCAGTCATCCCACCTGCTGACTCACCAGCGAGTTCACACTAGGGAGAGACCTTTCACATGCTCAGAGTGTGGGAATGGATTCACTCAGTCTTCTCACTTGCTGAAACACCAGCGAGTTCACAAGTAATTACAGTGCTTGGATTTTGCTGTTAATCACATTCTGGACTGCACCATGTCCTTTGGGATCTCAGGTTTTTGGATAAACTTCAAATAAATCACCTTTGTGATTAGTGCACTGTGTTGAGTCCTTTCAATATCTTGAATACAGGTTAATTCTACAAGTTTTCTCCAAGCTCATCTCAACATTTGCAAAGAGCTCACTTTTTGTCACTAAGATCGAGACAATCTATCTCCCACCATTTCATTAGTCCATAACTATCTGTAAAATTGTCTATAAAGATTCCCATTGGCCAAACTCTGAACTTGTATCTTTCTTTAGTTTCTCTCTGATCTCCCATAATTCCTTCTTGAGGGTTCTTTTTGCCCATGAGACTCACCTCCCACTCCACTGACCTTACTTCCACTATGCTACTGTGATAAGCCCTGCAAAGTTCATGGAGAATCACTAATTATTCTCCCTATTGATCTTGTTGATATGAGTTCCCTTGGTAACATGAAATATACTCCCCACTGGAATTCCACCTGAGTCGTAGCCTTGGAGACAGTACAAGCGGTGCCCACCCATACTCTTGTTGCCTTCAGAGAGAGGTGAGCATTGCAAGGGTAGAGTGTTTTATCTCTCCATCCAACTCCATTTTGACTTAGCCTTCTCTCTACCTTCCCCTCAAGTTCTGTTGTATTGTAATGCCCATAACGGGTTTTGCATGTAAATATTCACACTGATGAGAGACCATTCAGGTTCTTCCAGTATAAGACTGGGTTCAGGCGTTTATCTGAACTCACACCGGGTAGAGGCCATTCACTTTTATGGAGTATTGGACGGGATTTGCTGATTCATCCACCCTGCTGAGACACCAATGCATTCACACCAGGGAGAGGCCATTCAACTGCTCTGACTATGGAAAGGGATTCATTCAAATGTAGATTTTACATATTCTCTGTATACATGGGTTTCCTTCGGGAGCTCCGGTTTCCTCCCAAGGTCCAAAGATGTGCAGGTTAGGTGGATTGGCCTTGCTAAATTGCCCATAATGTCCAGGGACGTGTAGGTCAAGTGGATTAGCCATGGAAAATGCAGGGTTATGGGGATAGGGCCAGGAGGACGGTGCTCTTCATCAGGTCAGTATGGACCTGATGGGCCAAATGGCCTGCTTCCACACAGTAAGGATTCTATGAATGCAGAGACACCAGTGAATTCACAAGTGATTTTCTGGTGATAGCTGGTAGTTAAAAACAAAAAAAATGTCATGGTGATTCAGTAATGGGTAATAAACCATTCAGTTGTGTGTGAGAGCATTTCTGGATATTAAAAAATGAACCAGACTCAGAGATGTGCTTGTGGTACAGCTGTAGTATCCCTACCTCTGAGCCAGAAAGCCTGTGTTCAGGTCCAACCTGCTCCGGTGCTATGTATAACATCTCTGAACCGGTTGATTAGAAAATAATAAAGCAGCCCCCGAGGGGCACTTTGTTGTACAGTGGTAGTATCTCCACCTCTGAAGCCAGAAAGTCAGGGTTGAAGTCCCACCTGTTTCAGGTGTGTCATAAAATCTCTGAACAGGTTGATTATAAAAAATACAATGCAGGCCCAGGGGTCTTGTGGTGCAGTGGTAGTATCCATACCTGTAAACCAGGAGACTTACATTCAAGACCCACTTGTTCTGAAGGTGTAGAATAAGATCTATGAGCAAGTTGATTACAAAATACTATAAAGCAGACCCAGTTAGTAACAGGTCTAGGCAGTGGACAGTGGAAGGGTTGTTTCTGTTGACTGCTTACCCCTTATCCATGGCTGCGTTCATTCTCCTGTTTTGTAACTTCACTAAGCAAACATCTCATTTGTAAGCATACTGTTGGTATGCCCACATGCACTCTTCATTGAAGCACAGTTGATCCCCTGGATTGATGGGTAATGGCAAGAATAGACAATATGTCAGGGTATGAGGTTGCAATATGTATTGGTACAGTCTGCTGATAGTCCACAGCGCCTCATGAATGTGTTTCTTTGTTCATTCCATGGACTCTGAATATGGCACCTTTTGATTTCAGACACCCGATATATCAAGCTCACAGCAACAGATTGTCTTTTACTGATTTTATTAACAGCAATTCAGTAATACAAATAGAAGATAGTCAAGCATCCAAAGTACAAGGCTATCAGTGAATTCTGTGCCCTCAACCATGCAATAATAGACATATAACAGTTAACCTACCCCTGGTAGAGATGGACATCTCATTGTGGTGTGTACATCCAAGCTGTAAATGATTTTATCATCTGTGGGTGGTCTCATGCCTGAAGAGTATGATGTGAGATTAGCCTAGATATCCACAGAACGGTCAGTTCATGTAGTTGTAGTTGGTACTGGAGGAACCTCTGCAGTGTTGTGTGGCTTGTACTGACCTCCCTATTGCTTGTTTTACTCTGATACTGTTGCCTATTGAATGTGAGGGTGGGGGATTTCAAGACTAAGAAGCATATTTTTAAGGGCAGAGGAGAAAGATTTTAAAAAGACACAAAAGGCAACAATTTCACATAAAGTGGTTTGTGTGTAGAATGAACTTCCAGAGGAAGTGGTGGATGCGGGTACAGTTACAACATTTAAAAGACATTTGGATAAGTACAAGAATAAGAAATGTTTGGAGGGATCTGGACCAAGTGCAGGCAGGTGAGACTAGTTTAGGATTATGGTCAGCATGGAAGGGTTGGACCAAAGTGTATGACCCAAGTGTAATCAGCCATATGGGTGACATGGTCTGCTTAAGTTAAATTTTCTGGAGAGTAGTCTTCATACTGTTGAATCCAGCACAACAGAAAACCTCAGAAATAGTACGAACTGCCAATGTTGGAGTCAAAGATAACACAGTGTGGAGCTGGATAAACTCAGCAGGCCAGGCAGCATCAGAAATTTCTGAAGAAGGGTCCTGACCTGAAACTTTCCTGCTCCTCTGATGCTGATCTTTGGTGGAAGTGTTCTAGAGCTTTGTGGTCCTTTAGCAGACCCAAGACTCTGCACCAGACAGCAGAGTGGGAAGGACAATGTTGTCCTGATGGCATTCGGTTTTTGTCTTCAGTGTAATGTCATGCACCCTCCAGACACAAGCAGAAGTAATATTGTTTGCATTCAGAGCTCAATTACTCACAATTACATAGGATATATAGCACAGAAATGGACCATTTGGCCCATCCAGTTAATACTGGTGAGTATGTTCCACTCAGTTCTCCATCTTTCCTTATCTAAATCTACCACTATAACTCTCTATTCTCTTTCCTCCACTTGTGCTTGTCCAGCTTCACATCAATACTATTCACTTTAACCACAGTATGGTAGCAAGCGCCACATTCTCCCCACTTTCTGGGGGAAGACATTACTTCTGAATTTTCTTCTGAGATTTCTTGGGTGATTATCTTGTATTGATGTTCTCACATTATGGTCTCCCTCATAAGGGGAAACATTCTCTCTGTTTCATCTCTAACAAGACCTTAAGACCTCTATTAAAGGTCATCACTTCAGCCTTCTTTTCTCAAGAGAAAAGTAACCCAACCCTTCAATCACTTCCTGATCTGCAAATGCACACATTTCTGGCATCATCCTTCTCAACCTTCTCTGCATCCCATTGAGCACCTCTATGTACGTTTTCATTATATGACCTCTGTAACTGTAAGTAGTCCTCTAAGTCTGGTCTAAAGAAAGTTCAAACAGATTGGGGACAGCTTCACTACTCTGCAGTTCTACAACTCTCGATATAGGATATAAGCCTCATTAATATACACCCACATTTCAAAACAGCAAAGGTTCCACTGAGACAAAAGTTCAGACATTGTCTATTACATGTAAATCATATAGCAGGTCAGGAGCAAACTGGCTGCTTGTTAGCAGCCTGGAGGTCTCTGTTCAGTGCATTGAGTGGATTTACATTGAAACCAGGTTTGCAGGTGTGGTGTACCATTCATGCATTTAAGGTCTGCACCATATCCAGTAGATGATATGATGTATGGACTGGGGGTTTGAGTTTAGTGATCCGTGGAAGCACTTGCATTACATTCTGTGGATACTAAATGTTATAAGGGATATTCTATGAGGTGTTAATAGCTGGAACCTGCTGGTGAGAGTAACTGAAGGGACAAGAACTAAAATAATCTAGTGTTCAAAAGGAAAAATTGTTCAGTTGTTGACTTTTTTATTCATTCATGGGATATATGTGCCACCAGCCAGTAGTTATTGCCATCCCTAATTGCCCAGAGGGCAGTTAAGAGTCAGCCATATTGCTGTGGGTCTGGAGTCACATGTAGGCCAGACCAGGTAAGGATGTTAGTTTCCTTCCCTAAGGGGACATGAGTGAACCAGACGACTTTTTTAAAAAAAGAATCACCAATGGTTTCATGGTCATCATCAGACTCTGAATTCCAGATTTTTGCTGAATTCAAACTCCATCATCTGTCATGCCAGGTTTCAAACCTGGCTCCCCAGAGCATTACCAGGTTTCTGGCTAAACAGTCTAGCAAAAATACCACTCAGCCAGCACCTCCCTTGATCTGTCTCACAGCAGCAAGAACGGAATCTAGCTTTGCTTCGAACACGTGAATTTCTTTGTGTTTCAGCAGGCAGGATGGCCGGGTAAATCTCTGATTGCACAAAGAGCTGACTCCCCCTGGCGTGAACTCTACAGTGTCTCTGCAGGTGGGATGAATCAGTGAATCCCTTCCCACAAGCAGCGTATTTGAATGGCCTCTCCCCAGTGTGACTACGCTGGTGTCTCACAAGATGGGACGAATAAACAAACCCCTAACCACACTCTGCTGCCCTCTTCAAGGGCCTTGACTTCACTTGAACACGGAGGGTGTCATGCTGAAGTCCACCTTCTGGAACCAGTGGCTGCACGGATGCAGATCTTCCCCATATCAGCCAATCAGCATCACCATTGCGCTGCCGCCTTCAAGCTCATGGTCTCCCATGAACACGGAGCGTGCCTTGGTGAAGTCGATCTTCTGGGGGCAGTGACTGCACTGATGCAGATCTTCACCTGTTCAACCAATCAATATGACTTTGCCACCCTGTTCAAGGCCCTTACCTTCACTTGAACATGGTCTTTGTGAAGTCCACCTTCTGGAACCAGTGACTGGACTGATGCAGATCTTCCCCACTCAGCCAATCAGCATCACCACTCCGCAGCCCCCTTCAATGTACCTGCCTTCACTAGAGCACGGATGATGTTTCGCTGAAGTCCACCAACTGCAAGCAATGATCACACTGATACAGGGATCACCCATGCCAGCCAATCAGCATCAGCGCTCTGCTGCCCTCTTCATGTTACTTGCTTTCACTTGAACACAGAGGGTGTTTTGGAGAAGTCCACCTTCTGGGAGCAGTATCTGCCCCAATGCAGATCTTGCCCACCTCCGCCACGCAGCGTCAACACTGCTGCCCACTTCAAGGTCCTTAACTTCACTTGAACATGAAGGGTGGCTTGCTGATGCCCACCTTTGTGAAGCAGTGATAGCACTGACGCAGATCTTCCCCACGCCAGCCAATCAGTGTCAACGCCCTGCTACCCTCATCAATGTACATGCCTTCACTTGAACACAGAGAGTTTCTTGGTGACGCCCACCTTCTGGGAGCAGTGACTGTCCAGGGGACTGTCCAGGGGTGTGGATTGTAAGTCAGGGCGGGCAGACATAAACAGAATCAACGACCTGCAGGCAATCGTACTCGCTTTCATCTGTCTCACCACTATCAGGGAGAAGGGTGGCGGGGTTTAATGAGGGTGCTCGCCTAAAGGAAATGTTCGGTTTGGACAACAGCATGACCTCATACCCAGTGCGGCGGGCGGCAGTGAAATGTTGTATGGCCGCTGAATTTAGAAGCAGTAGGACTGCATGAGGGGCCAAAATCACACACTTATGGTCCAAAACAATAGAATTCGATTTTTCCAAAATTACAGCAGTGGCTGCAACAGCTCGTAGACAACCAGGCATTCCTCTAACAACTGGAGGCAACTGAGCTGAGTAGTATGCTACCGGTCGCTTAAGTCCGTCGTGCTCCTGCGTCAGAATGCTACTTGCAAATCCCTCCTTTTCGCTGACATAGAAGGCAAAGGGCTTGTTATAATCGGAATCCCCAGTGCAGGGGCTTGAGTCAGGGCTGTTTTGAGCTCCTTTAAGGCTTGTTGCCGCTCTTCAGTCCAGTCTATTTCTGTCGGTGGCCCCCGCAATGTAGTCTGCTGCAGCACAGCATCCATTCGCCGATATTCAGGTATCCATTGTCTGCAATAGTTCACCATACCGAGAAAGGACAGCATTTCTTTTTGTGTCACGGGTCTGGGTGCCTTCAATACCGCCTCGACCCTTTCTGGTCCCAGTCGGCGCGTACCATTCTCGAGAACGAAGCCCAAGTACTGTACTGAGGGCTGGCACAATTGTAGTTTTGGAGCAAAGACCCAGTGTACTCTATCGGCCAGATGACACAGCATTGCTACAGTGTCTCATTGACAGGCATCACAATCGCGGAAGGCAATCAATAAATCGTCGGCATGCTGCAGTACTGTACTATCGCCGGGCAATGATAGTTCAAGGAGATTCGTTCGGACTGCGGAGGCATATACGGCCGGGCTCTTAGTGTAGCCTTGGGGAAGCCGGGTCCACGTATACTGTCTGCCACTGTAGGTAAATGCAAAGAGATCTTGGCTGTCCTCATGGAGAGGAATAGAAAAGAAGGCTGAGCAGAGGTCAATGACTGTGTAACAGGACAAATCGGGGGACAGGGAGGACAGAATCACATTGGTGTCAGGGACTACGGGGGTGACGGGTATTACAATCTGGTTGATGGCGCGTAGGTCCTGGACGAAGTGCCACTCGTCCTTCCGTCCAGGCTTTGGGATAGGCAGTATGGGAGTGTTGCAGGGGCTATGGGTAGGGCGCAAAACACCTTGAGCGAGTAGTGCCTCGATGACTGGCCTTATCCACTCCTCTGCCTCCCTTGACAAACGGTACTGTTTAATAGAGGGTAGGGCAGCCCCGGCCCGAACATTCACCCGATGTGGCGGGGCCTAGGAGACCAGGCCAGCATGGATTTTGTGCAGTGCCCACAGGGAGAAAGGGACAGTCTGTAGGAGGAGAGGAAAAAACAAGTCTACCGAGGCGGGTGGCTGAAATCGACAGAATGTCACAGAGATAGTAGGAACTGCAGATGCTGGAGAATCTGAGATAACAAGGTGTAGAGCTGAATGAACACAGCAGGCCAAGCAGCATCAGAGGAGCAGGAAGGCTGACGTTTCGGGCCTAGACCCTTCTTCAGAATGTCACTTTCCATTTCTCAGGCAGTATCCTAATACAGCCCGAGTGGGCCGAAAGGACGTCAATCAGTACAATCCCGAAAGCCTCAAGAGGTACCTTTTTGGTACGCAAAGGATTTTCCTCACCTGGACACTTTACCATAGGACCAATCTGTTTGGGGGTCGCAGGGGCCTTTACAGCCAAGGTGATATGAGGGATTGACACGGGACCTATTTCAAACAAGGAACCCTGGGTATGAGTCAAATCAATCGCTGCTCCCAGCCCCAAGGAGCTGAAATAAATCTTTCCCTCAAAGTAAAGGGTATCAGATGTATCTAAGAAAGGTGTAGCTTTTCTAGCATAGTTGTCGGACTCAGAATTTTTGGAAAATAAGGCCGTGCAATGGGTCTTAGTACGTAACTTACTGGCGAAAAGCAAATGATGTAAATAGCGCAGGCACTCATCACTGCTATCTGCAAGGGCTGCAGCTAAGCGCACCAACATTTTCTCAAGAGGGTTGTTCCGTAGTTGCCAACAGTATAAACCAGCCATTTCACATTTTAAAGCGTCCGTTTCTTTGTGCAGCATGCTATAGATTTGTGGAACTGAATGTTTGGGCAATTTGAGAAATAGTCCCTGCTGAGTGCAGTGAATCGTGGCCCCTAATTTACAAAGCGCTTGGCGTCCCAACAAGCTCACTGGGGAATGTTTGGCAATAACAAAGGTCTCGCGCACACTATGATCCCCAATTTGTATAGGCACGGGATGGGACAGGGGCTCAACCACAGGAATTCCGGCTACTCCTACGGTAGAAATCTTTTTAGGACTACAGGGTAATTCCACAGACGAAATTGTCGCGCCGGAATCAATTAAAAAGTTTACTCGTCCCCCTTTAATTTCTATTTCTGCCATTGGATCCTCTCGGAGAGAAGAGGATAATCTGATCATTGCAGCCTGTATTACCACCCCTCCGTGGCACCCCTATTGTCCCTGAGGGGAAGGGTTGTGAGCGTAAAAGGGACACTATTTCTGATCCACTCTGCGGATCCCTTCCGCCCCGTTGCGGCAGTTCCGGGCCCAACGGCCTCCCGCCAGCCGACATCCTGCTCTCTGTCCCTTCCCTGCCATCTCCTGCCACGATCACCATTATGGGGCTTTCGTTGGTTACCTCTGTTGCCTCCAGATCTAAGCTGCTGGACAAACTGGCCTTTAAGTTCTGTGTAAACAAGCCTTGCTTATCCATGTTGGTCAGAGACGTAATAATCTCGTTCCATCCCTGCTGCTGCCAAGTCAGGTTAGCCAATTTAAAAGCATGTGCAGTATTAGGATCAAGGCAATTTAAAAGGATTTGTATGGCTAGGGGTCCGTGCTGCTCAAGTGCCACACCTGTCGAGGATTCCCAAGTATCCTTAAATCTAGCAATAAAGTTTGTTAACTGCTTACCCTTTTTCTGGATACATCTGGTCACTTCCCCGAAATCACTATGCTGTCAGGCCCCGTTAATGATGGCCTCTTTGGCTCATGTCCAGAGCCAGGTATCTCTGCTCTTGTTCCCCTGATCCTGATGGCTATCGTCAGGGGCCCAATCACCGTTACGGCCCGGAGGAACAGCAAACAAGTCCTTGACCGCGGGGCAGGACGTCCCATTTGCAACTTTTAATAATAACAGCATGTCTTCAGGCAGTGGGTTATAAATCTGACACGTTTGGACCAGCCAATTGTGGAATGGAATTGGCTTTTTTAGAGGATTCAGGACTTCATTTATCGTACTTCGGCCTTCTGAGGGGGTCCAGGCTCGCAAAACGGCTATATCTCCTGCCATTATACGGGGATACTGTTTAACCGTACACTAACGGGTACCTCAGAGTCACTACCGGGAGTACGATCCCTCATTGTGGCGGTCCTACTCCTCGTCTGGACTCCTTCTATGCCCGAAGTACTGTCTAGGGACGAAGAAGGCCCCCAGCGCAGGGAGCTGGGGAGGTTGAGGGTTATTATAAGGAGGCGGACTGTCCCTGAAGGCAACTGCCAACAGAATATCATCCATAACCTGATCCTTGTTTTCCTCAATCTAGTCTAATTTTGGATATATTCCTGCAGCAGGGACACTGGCCTTATTACTCTTTTCAATCTCATGATTTTTGTCTTTGTTGGGTTTCGGAGGCTATGAAGTTTTGCTACCTCCAACCATTTATCAAAGCGGGAAATCATATAATTGTAATCCCAATTGGGATCCCGGTTCTGTCTCGCTTTTCCAAAATTGTACCTTTTTCAGGTCAAATGTACCTCCGTAAGGCCAATCCCCGTGAGACCACCCATACAAATCACTGGAAAACGTAACAGAGTACCTGCTGTCTCCGGTTTCTAGCCAAACCTTATCGGCGGGTGATCCTGTAGGGTCCCCAAGCAGCTTTCTTTGTTTTTCGATTTCCTTGATCTTCTTTATGGTTTTCTTCTTCATCTTAACAGGGAACTCTTCCACCTCAGGCCTCTTTGCTTCTTTTCCCATCTGTTACCCATCGTCTTTAACAATTCCCACTTACCAAGGGATCAAATTCTGAATTCAAATGAATTTTAGTACTTTATAGTTACGTATCTTAACTCTATGTATTCCTATGTTCTAATTCACCCTTTCCCAACCCCAAGAGCTCTTTATAACTCAGTCCTCGATGTCTCCTTGACGCTTTCTTTTGTCTCAATAGTTCATGTATAATAAGTTGAGGATTTCATAAGGAGTTTCTGTTTTCCACACGTGGTCTTGCCCGACCTGTCTCTCTGGTCACCCCGAGATCGGATCAGGGTGACTCAACGCGGGTCACCGGCAGGGGAAATTCGAATTCCTCTCTCACTTCCCTTTTTATCAATTTGTTCGGATCCCATTTATATACATATATAATAAATAGATAGGGATCCCGCCGACTACGCCAGATTGTCGAAGAGACGAGGTTAAATCACACCAAAGGCCCAGACTTCGAGGCAAAGAGATTTTATTCGTGATATCACAGAGATTCAACGCTGACAAAAGGTCAGGTCCGAAGACTCCGACAAGTACAAAAAAGAAGCAGAATTATACAGTGGTACAAACAAGTTAAAACAAACTGCAAATTTACTGTGTTTTTAACAAGGCAAGGTCATTATTTAGGCAACCAGACATACATTAATTGAAGCGGAATGTGGTGAAAATAAGAGTGTGCAGATGCAGCGAGCTCTAGCTTTTGCTATCTATCCTACGTGACTTCTCAGGCTAGGGAAGGCAGGTTGCAGTTACAACAATATGTACTGTTTCATAAAGCTAAAGATGCAGCGCATCCCCATGTTAGCCAATCAGCATCACCAATCTGCTACCCTTTTCACGTTACTTGCCTTCACTTGAACACGGAGGGTGTCCTATTGAAGCCTACCTTCAGGGTGTAGTGACTGTAATGATGCAGCGCTTCCCCATGTCAGCCAAAAAACGTCACCACTGTGCTGCCTCTTCAACGACCTTGGCTTCACTTGAACACGGAGCGTGTCTTGCTGAATTCCACTTTCTAGAAGCAGTGACTGCATTGATGCGTACCTTTGCCATGTCAGCCGATCAGCGAAACCACTCTGCTGCCTTGTTCAAGGTATGTGCCTTCACTTTAACACAGAGGATGCCTTGCTGAATTCCACCTTTTCAAAGCAGTGACTGCCAAGACACATCTCCCCCCACCACATAAATAAACTTATTGGACTATAACCTGATGTCATGTGATTTCTGACTTTGTCCACCCCGGTCCAACATTGGCACCTCCACGTCTTGGTCAAATGACGCCTTGATATCTCTGCAAGTCAATCTCCCCTTACCTCTGGAATTCAGCTCTTTTGATCATGTTTGAACCAAAGCTATAATATGGTCAGGAACTGAGTAGTCCTGGCAGAACCCAAACTGTGTGTCAGCGAGCAGGTCATTGCTGTGTAAGTGCTGTTGATTGAGAATAGACTGGCATGGTAATTGGCCTGTCTGAATTTGTCCTGTTTTCTGTGTACAGGGAATATTTAGGCAACTTTCCATATCATTATGTAAATGCTCATGTTGTAGCTGAACTGGAAGGACTTGGCTAGCAGGGTGTGGCAAATTCTGGAGCACAGGTCTTCAGTTCTGTTGCCAGAATGTTGTCAGGGTCCATAGCCTTTGCAGTATCCAGTGCCTTTGGCTGTTTCTTGATATCACATGGAATGAACCGAGTTGGCTGAAGACTGACATATGTAGTCCTGGGGACCTCTGGAACAGGCTGAATCAATTATTCCCTCAGCACTTCTGGCTGAAGATTGTTATAAATACCACAGCCTTAACCTTTCCATGGATGTACAGGGCTCTTCCATTGTTGAGGATGGAGATATTCCTTCTGAGTTGTTTAATTGCCTACAGAATATGTAATTGTATGTGTCAGGACTGCAAAGCTTACAGCTAATCCATTTATCATACAATTTATTAGCTCTGTCTAACACTAGCTGCTTATGTCGTTTGGCATTCCATTAGTTCTATTTTGTGGCTTCACCAGGTTGACACCTCATTCTTATGTCTTGAGCTGTTCCTGGTATGCTGTCCTGCACCTTTATTGAACCAGGTTTGTATCCCTGACTTGATTGTAACAACAGAGTGTGGGATATGCTGGGCCATGAAGTTGAAGATTGTGTTGGGACAATGATTCTGTTGCTGCTGATGGCCCACAGCACCAATTGGATGCCTAGCCCTGAGTTGCTAGATGAGTTTAAAATCTGTCCCATTTACCATGATGATAGTGCTACACAACATAACGTAGGGTACGTATAACGTGAAGACTGGAATTTGCCACCATAAGGACTATGCAGTGGTCACTCTTACTGATACTGTTGTGGACAGAGGCATCTGTGGCAGGCAGTTTGGTGAGAATAAATTGAATTGAGTTAGCTTTATTGTCACATACTCAAATGAGTACAGTGAAAAGTTTACAAGTCGCTGCTTACAGCACCATCTTAGGTACAGGATACCTATGTACAGATTCTTCAGTACAAGTTCTTAGGAAAAAAATGAGGAAAATAAAAAGGAAGTCCAGCATTACAGGTTGTAGGAATAAATTAGAAGGTAGGGAAGTAAAAAGTTCAGAACAACAGTCATTCGAACCCAGTCCGCGCTGGACTTCACCTCAAGGCTGGGAGATCACTCTGAAATCACCTTGGCTGGAAGTCCACACTGAAGCCACGCTAGGCTGAAAGACTGTTACACTGGGCTGAGAGACTGCTATGCCAGGCTGGGAAACCACCAAGCCACGCTCTTGATAGTTCCCTTGCCACCTGTCTCAGACCCAGTCCCCAGCTTTGTCCTTTATATTTCAACCAGCTTGATCAGTCAGTAGTGGTGCTGCCAAGTCCCTCACCCAGAGTACATTCCACATCCTTGAAACCCACAGTGCTTCCTCCAAGTGGTGTTCAACATGGAGAAATACTGATTCACTAGCCGAGAATAGGGGTTACATTGCGTGGTATTCAACTGGAAGTTTCCTTTCCTATGTTTCACCTGACACCAGACTTCATTTGGGAAGTGTTGAATCAAAGGATAAACTGCTGTCCTTTGGAACTGTGTTGGAGGCTGAGGACAGGGAGGTCAAAGTGGAAGTGGGGTGGAGAATTAAAATAACAAGTAACTAGAAGCTCTGGGTCCATCTTGTAGACTGAACAGAGATGCTAAAGTGATTACCCAATCTGTCTAATATAGAGCAGACCACATTGTGGGCAGTGAGTACAATCATCAAACTGCAAGAATTATCAGTAAATTGCAGTTTAATTTTATCCTTTAAAATATTGAGAACAGTCTGAAGAAAGATGCGATACTTGCAGAGTGGATTCTAAGCTATTGTAAATAATTATTATAATATAGAAATAGTATTATTTTGTGAAATAAAGAGGACAGATTGTCAAAATATTACATTTATTCCTAGTTATAGGGACATTACATTTAATATGAGCAGAAATAAACACCAACTCTGGGTGAGACAAC
>NC_063374.1:585870-632353 GCF_021869965.1 Rhincodon typus | reverse complement strand
ACACACAGTCTCTCTCTCTCTCTCACACACACACACACTCTCTTTCTCCCATGCACTCTCTGTCTCTCCCTCATAGACACACACACACTCTCTCTCACACACAGTCAATGTGTCTCTCTCTCACACACACCACACACACACACACACACAATCTCTCTCACATGCACTCTCTGTCTCTTTCTCACTCACACACACACTCTCTCACACACAAATTCTCTCTCACATACACACTCATTGTGTCTCTCTGTCACAGACACACTCTCTCTCTTGCGCGTACACATACACACACACTCCCACTCTCTCTCTCTCTCTCTCTTACATACACACATTCTCATTCACACACACACTCACTCACATACATATACACACTCTCATTCACACACACTGGCTCCCTCTCACACACACACACAATGTCTCTGTCTCTCTCACACAAACACTGACTCTGTCTCACACACACACACTCACTCACGCATACATACTCTCTGTCACTCACACTGTCTCACACACACATTCTCCCTTGTACACATTCTCTCTCTCTCTCACACACACACAGTCTCACACACATTCTCCCTCTCACACACACTCTCTCTCACTCTCATTCACAGATTCTCTCTCTCTCACACACACACTCTCTCTCACATATACACACTCTCATACACACACACACAGTCTCTCTCTCTTTCACACACACGCACACAATGTCTCTGTCTCTCTCACACACTCTCTCACTCTGTCTCACACACACACTCACTCGCGCATACATACTCTCTCACACACACTCTCTCACTCGCACACACAATCTCCCTCTCACACTCATTCACAGATTCTCTCTCTCTCACACACACTCTGTCACAGTCTCTCTCTCTCACATATACACACTCTCTTTCACACACACTCTCCTGTCTCTCACAAACACACTCACATGCACACACAATGTCTCTGTCTCTCTCACTCACACACACACTCTCACACACACAATGTTTCTCTCCCACACACACTCTCTATCTCACTCTCACACACTCTCTATCTCACTCTCACACACTCACTCTCACAGTCACATGCACTCTCTCTCATGCACAGATTCTCTCTCTCACAAACACTCTCTCTCTCACAAACACTCTCCCTTTCACACATTCTTTCTCTGTCACACTATTTTCCTCTCACAATCTCTGTCATAGTCTCTCTCACACACATTCTCCCTCTATCACACACTCTCGCACTTTCTCTGTCTCTCTCTCTCACACACACAGACACACACTCCCATTCACCCTCTCTCCCCCACAAATAAAAATCAATGAGGTGAATCATGTGATGCAAGATGTTTGTATGCGTACATCTATTTTCTTCAAGAAACACACAATTTGTAGTCATAGTCAGTCAGTGTAGCATCTTATAAATTCCAGATTTCAGAATAAAACCGGCTTGATTCCAGGTTAAAACTCTGAACCAAGCTTCACCCCCACAATTCCGTGTCTGACCTGAGATGTCACCTTGTGAATATTCTTAAGGCTCTGTTCTGAGGAAGGGTCACCGGACCCGAAACGTTAACTCTGTTTTCTCCTCCACAGATGCTGCCAGACCTGCTGAGCTTTTCCAGCAACTGTGTTTTTGTTCCTGATTTACAGCATCCGCAGTTCTTTTGGTTTTTATTCTTATGGCTCTGCCTTATTCTCATGACAGCATAGCACTGACATTGACTTTATAAACACTTTCACATACCGTTTAACACTTTTGGTCACCCGCAGAGACTTATCATCTGACACTCCACTCAGAGAAGTTGTTATGATCGTTTGATCTCCCTGCTTATCAACTCTGTGTCTGTGTACCCTGCTCTCTCACTGCACCTGAGAAGGGGATGCGCTCCAAAAGCTTGTGTGATTCCAAATAAATTTGTTGGACTATATCCTGGTGTCGTGTGACTTTGGGACTCTGCTTGTTCCAGTGATGAGATTCCATTGTCTCCACAGTTATTTCTTTAAATTCATGTCTTAATTTGTCTTATCATCTTCCTATTTCAGTAACAAATGTTCAAATGCTTGCTCCAGCCCGAGGATTCTAATCTCTTAAAGCCAGGAACAGGAGGGTTTAGTTTCCTCCTGGGATTTTACGCAAATCAAGCTGGCAAATAAATTAGTGTCAACCAATGAGCAAGAGTCGGATTCAGACCCGCCCCTCGTCCACCCCTATTGGTTGGAGGAAGCCGTGAATGACGATTTGACCTGAGCGTGCGCAGTGAGGAACTGGGAAGAGGCACCGGCGCTCGGTTAGAAACTTTGTGGCGGCGGAGTTTTCACCGTCCGGTGAACGGACGGGAGGTGGCGGTTTGGTGTTTCGAAAATGTTCAGTGTAAGCCTTAAACTGCATGTGATGAGCTCCTAGTTTGGCGTTTACCCTAAGCGGGTACCTTCAGGAAACAGGCCCGAGTTAACGGCCGCTGTGGGCTCAGCGCAGCTCGGTTCATAGGCAGCGGACATGTTGCTGAGGACGCTACGCTGCAAGGCGCATGCGCAGCTCTCACCTTCGTGGGTTGGCAAACCCGGATAACGATCCCACGGGAAGGAGAAAGAAGAGACAGAGTGTGGGGGATATCGTTGGGTTGTAAGGTTGGAGGCCAGGGGTGCAGATAGTAGCAACAATAACCACTTCTATCTATATACCGCCTTTGACATAATAAACCACCCCGCGGAACTTCACAGGAAGGAGGTACAACAAATTGTTGCATGGAGAGTCATGAGGTGCCTGGGCAGATGATCAAACAGTTGGTGAAAGAAGTAGGGTTCAAGGAGGGGATTCCAGACGTTGGGGCCCAGTTAGCTGAAGGCAGCCACACATGGAGGAGCAATGAAAATTGGGCTGGCGCAAAAGATCAAGATTTAGCTTAGGAGAAGTTTCTCGGAGGCTTGTGGGGTTAGTGCACAAGGAGAGATGAGGAATGGCGAATGTTAAAATAGAGATGTGGCTTGTGTACCAGTGCAGTTCATTGAGCACAGGAATGATGGGAAATGGGAATTATAATGAGTTACTGACAGCAAAATTTTGGACGACTTCAAGTGTCCAGAGGGTGGGAGACCATTAGGGATTGCATTGGGATAGTCAATCCTGAGGTATCAAAAACATGAGTAAGGGTTCCTGCATCAGATTCACTGAGTTAGGGATGAGGTCAGATGACATTAGAGGTGTACTGAGGCAATTTTAGTTTGGACGCTGTGAACAGGCTGGCAAAGTTTCAGTATTCCAGGGAGAGCAATGGAGGCAGTAGCTAGGGAATGGAGATTGGAGTAGGGATTGCCAACTGTGGTAAATAAAAACCAAAAGAACTGCAGATGCTGTGAATCAGGAACAAAAACAAAGTTGCTGGAAAAGCTCAGCAGGTCTGGCAGCATCTGTGGAGGAGAAAACAGTGTTAACGTTTCAGGTCTAGTGACCCTTCCTCAGAACTGATGGTGGCTGGGAAAGTTTATATGCAGAAAATAGGGAGGTGGGTGGGGTAGGGAGTAAACGATAAGATAGAGCCCAAAGAGAGAGAGAGACAGTTGGACAGACAAAGGAGTTGCTAACGATCAAGCTGGGAGGGTGAATAGCTGTTAATGGGACAACAGTGGTGTTTGTCTTCTCAATACTTAATTGGACTCACTTAATAATTAGAAAGAGAGTCAGAACCATAGTGGCTGATGAGACTAATTCCAGGTTTAATTTAGTTTTTGAGAATTCCAGGAGAAACAATGGACAATCTGGGGTGCATGGAGAAACCCCTTCACAATTGTTCATTTCATATTCGCACAGTCAGTTTTGAATACAAGACCGTTGTCTGCTATTCTGTATTGTTGGTCAGGGACTTTTTATATTCATGTTCTGCCATGATTAATGATTGAAGTGAATTATCAAACTTATTTCTATCTTTAGTTGTACATATTTGTTAAACCGTGTAGAAAACTATTTCTGATAGTTTATTGGATTTTGACAGAGGGACGAGTGTCAGTGTATGGGATGGAGATCTGTAGCTTTAGTGAAATGAGAGGGAAAATGGTGCATAGAAACTCAAATTGACTGTTCTAGATTTCTCTCCTGTACTTGCAATGATGACTTTTGTAAACTCCTTTAACAGAAATAAGAAGGGAGAGGCTTTCCTCATCGGAAACTTGAATTGGACATCACACCAAGATCAGACACAGTCACTCGGTTCATCAAGACAGTCTTTGAATGTATTCATCTGATTTGTCAGTGGAAAACGATTTCAAACATCTGTGTGGCTGGAAAAGCACGTGCAAGTGAGAGTTTTCCAGTGCACTGACTGTGGAAAGTGCTTTAGCCAGTTACACAGTGAGGAAAAAGCAACAGTGGGGAGAAATTGTACATGTGTTTTGAGAGTGGATGAGACTTCAACTGATTGTGCAACCTGGAGAGCCAAAAGGATGCCTGCACCACGGAGAAACCGTGGAAATGTGGAGACTGTGGGAAGAGATTTAATTATCCTTCCAGGCTAGAAATTCATCGACAAAGTCACACTGGAGAGAAACCGTGGAAATGTGGAGACTGTGGGAAGGGATTCAATTATCCATCCCAGCTGGAAATCCATCGACGCAGTCACACTGGTGAAAAGCCATGGCAATGTGGAGTCTGTGGGAAGGGATTCAGTTACCCATCCCAGCTGGAAACACATCGGCGCAGTCACACGAGAGAGGGGCCCTTGACCTGCTTTGACTGTGAGGAAGGATTCGTTGATGCATCCAACTTGCTGACAGCTAAGCAACTTCATGCTGAGGTGAAGCCGTTCAGCTGCACTGACTGTGGAAAGAGGTTCAGGCAGTCAGCCAGCCTCACTGTCCACCAGCGAGTTCACACGGGGGAAAGACCGTTCGGCTGTACTTTCTGTGGGAAGACATTCAGGCAGTCAGGTGACCTCATTGAACACCAACGAATTCACACTGGGGAGAGGCCATTCACCTGCTCTGTATGTGGGAAAGGATTCACTCAGTCATCCAACTTGCTGACACATCAGCGAGTTCACACTGAGGAGAGGCCATTCATTTGCCCTTACTGTGGACAGAGGTTCAGGCACTCGGGCACCCTCACTGTACACCAGCGAGTTCACACTGGGGAGAGGCCATTTATCTGCTCTGTATGTGGGAAGGGTTTCAGTCACTCGTCCCACTTGCTGACTCACCAACGGGTTCATACTGGAGAGAAACCATTCACCTGCTCCGTGTGTGAGAAGGGATTCACTGATTCGTCCACCCTACTGAAACACCAGCGAGTTCACACTGAGGAAAGACCATTCAGCTGTACCTACTGTGGAAAGAGGTTCAGGCAGTCATCTGACCTCATTGTACACCAGCGGGTTCACACTGGAGAGAAACCATTCACCTGTTCCGTGTGTGGGAAGGGATTTACTGATTCATCCAACCTGCTGAAACATCAACGAGTTCACACTGGGGAGAGACCATTCACCTGCTCTGAGTGTGGGAAGGGATTCATTGATTCATCCCAACTGCTTAGACACCAGCGAGTTCATGAGTGACCTGAGGGGATATGTTTCTGCTGTTAACAGTCTTCCTTCAACACGTGGAGAAATTTCTAAGTGAAGCTGGGAATGTACATAGATATTGTCATAGAATCATAGAATTTTACAATACAGAAGGAGACCATTTGACCCATTGCGTTTGTACTGACTCCTGAAAGAGCTGCCCAGCTAGTCCCATTCTTCAGCCCTATCTCCGTAGCCCTCTAAATTCATCACTTTCAAATATATATTCAGTTTGTTTTTGTAATCTCCTATGGAATCCGCCTCCTCCATTCTCCCAGGCAACGCATTCTAAATCCTAAAAGTTCTGAGTAAAGAAGTTTTTCCTCATCTTGCTCCTAGCTCTCTTGCTGACAGTCTTGAAATTGTTACCCCTAGTTACAGACATTTCAACTAGTAGAAACAGAATATCTTTCTTTACCCTGTCAAAATTGTTTATAATTTTGAAAATCTCAATAAGGTCACTTAATAATCTTTTCTGTTCCATGGACAATATGCCCAATTTTTATAATCTTTCAATGTATCTAAATTCCCCATTCTTGGTGTAATTCTAGTAAATATTCTTTGAACTCTCTCCAAGGATTCTCTGGGGAGCACTACTTTCAAATCCTCTCCAAGTTGAGAAATGCCCATCTATACCTACCCTCTGTTTCCTATCTTTTGACCAACTTCTAATCCACACTGCCAAGAACCCATCAACCCCAAACATACAGATGGAGAGTGTGAAGATAAAATCCAATACCAGGGTCCTGTGCTTGAACAAGGGGAACTACAATAGAATGAGGAAGGACTTGGCTAAAGTAGACTGGAAACAAAGATTTTATGGTGGGACAGTTGACGAGCAGTGGAGGACTTTCAAAGCAATTTTTCAAAGTGCTCAGCAAAAGTATATTCCAATGAAAAGGAAGGACTGTAAGAAAAGGGGTAATCTGCCATGGGTGTCTAAAGAAATAAGGGAGGCTATCAAATTGAAAGAGAAGGCATACAAAGTGGCCAAAAACAGCATGAAACTAGAAGATTGGGAAAACTTTAAAGGTCAACAGAAAGCCACAAAAAGAGCTATAAAGAAATGTAAGATAGAACATGAGAAAAAACTAGCACAGAATATAAAGACAGATAGCAAAAGGTTCTATAAATATATAAAATGAAAAAGAGTGGCTAAGGTAAACGTTGGCCCTTTAGAGGATGAGAAGGGGAATTTAAAGGATATGATGAAATGGCCGAGGCATTGAACAGGTATTTTGTATCGGTCTTCACAGTGGAGGACACTAATAACATGCCAGTAATTGACAAAGAGACAAAGGTAGGTGAGGACCTGGAAACAATCATTATTACGGAAGAGGTAGTGTTGGGCAAGCTAATGGAGCTAAGGATTGATAAGTCTCCTGGCCCTGATGGAATGCATCCCAGGGTACTAAAAGAGATGGTGGGAGAAATAGCAGGTGCACTGGCGGTAATTTTCCAAAATTCGCTGGACTCTGGGGCAGTCCCAGCAGATTGGAAAACAGCAAATGTGATGCCACTGTTTAAAAAGGGAAGTAGACAAAATATGGGGAATTATAGACCGGTTAGCTTAACCTCTGTAGTGGGGAAGATGCTTGAGTCTATTATCAAGGAAGAAATAGCAAGGCATCTTGATAGAAATTGTCCCATTGGGCAGCGTGGGTTCATGAAGGGCAGGTCGTGCTTGACAAATCTTTTGGAGTTCTGTGAAGAGATTACGAGCAAGGTGGACAATGGGAACCCAGTGGATGTGGTGTACCTAGATTTCCAAAAGGCCTTTGACAAGGTGCCGCACAAGAGGCTATGGCATAAGATAAGGATGCATGGCATTAAGGGTAAAGTATTAGCATAGATAGAGGATTGGTTGACTAACAGGAAGCAAAGAGTGGGGATAAATGAGTGCTATTCTAGCTGGCAGTCAGCGACTAGTGGTGTGCCTCAGGGATCGGTGTTGGGACCGCAATTATTTACAATTTATATAGATGATTTGTAGTTGGGGACCACGTGTAGGGTGTCAAAGTTTGCAGATGACACTAAGATGAGTGGCAGAGCAAAGTGTGCAGAGGACTGTGAAACTTTGCAGAGGAACATAGATGCATTGAGTGAGTGGGCAAAGGTCTGGCAGATGGAATACAATGTAAATAAATGTGAAGTCATACATTTTGGTAGGAGTAATAGTAAAAAGGATTATTACTTGAATGGTAAAAATTTGCAGCATGCTGCTATGCAGAGGGACCTGGGTGTCCTTGTGCATGAATCACAGAAGGTAGGTTTGCAGGTACAACAAGTAATTAGGAAGGCAAATGGAATTTTGTCCTTCATTGCTAAAGGGATTGAGATTAAAAGCAGAGAGATTATGTTGCAGCTGTACAAGGTGCTGGTGAGGCCACACCTGGAGTACTGTGTGCAGTTTTGGTCTCCTTACTTGAGAAAGGATGTACTGGCACTGGAGGGGGTGCAAAGGAGGTTCACTAGGTTGATTCCAGAGTTGAGGGGCTTGGCTTATGAGGAGAGACTGAGTAGATTGGGATTATATTCATTGGAATTCGGAAGATTGAGGGGGGATCTTATAGAAACATATAAAATTATAAGGGAATAGATAAGATAGAAGTAGAGAGGATGTTTCCACTGGCAGGTGAAACTAGGACAAGAGGGCATAGCCTCAAAATTAGAGGGAGCAGATTTAGGACTGAATTGAGAAGGAACTTCTTCACCCAGAGGGTTGTTAATCTATGGAATTCCTTGCCCAGTGGAGTAGTTGACGCTACTTCAGTAAACGTTTTTAAAGATAAGGTAGATTTTTTTTGAACAATAAAGGAATTAAGGGATACGGTGAGAACGCGGTTAAGTGGATCTGAGTCCACGAAAAGATCAACCATGATCTTATTGAATGGCGGAGCAGGCTCAAAGGGCCGGACGGCCTACTCCTGTTTCTAGCTCTTGTATCTAATTTGCTAACCAGCATAATTTGTGGTGCCATATCAAATGCTTTCTGAAAGTCCAAATTTACAACATCCACAGCCTCTGTCACATTGTCAAAAAATCAGTTAAAATTGTAAGACATGACCTGCCATTGACAAAGCCATATTGGCTGTCTGGTGTTAACTTATTTTTCTCTAAGTGTATATTTACCTTATCCTATATTATGGGCTCCATCAGTTTTCCTACTACTGATGTCAAGCTGACAAGTCTGTAGTTTACTGGGTTATCCTTTCTTAAACAGCGGTGTCATATTTACAATCCTTCAGTCCTTGGGACTTATCCTGTGTTCAGAGGAACCTAGGAAATTTCTGTCAATGGCTCTACAATTTGCTGTCTTACATCTCTCAGCAATCTAGGATGCATCCCATCTGGGCCTGGTGTCTTCTGTACCTGAAGTGCTGCCAGTCTTTTTAGTACCACTTTGTTATCTATCACTATATTGCTCAATACCCACATTTTCAACTAGGCATTGTCACCATCTTCTAATTTCATAAAGACAGAAACAAAATATTCATTTAGTACCTCTGACACATCCTTTGCTTCAGTGAGCAGCTTACCCTGCTTGTTCCTAATGGGCTCCACTCTATCCTTCACTAATCTTTGACTATTAATATGTTTGAAGAACATTTTGCTATTTGTTTTAGCACAGCCTGCCATCCTTTCCTCATGCTTTCTCTTAGCCTTCCTTATTTCAGCCTTATTCTCTCTCCTGCATTTGAAATGCTCTTCCTGATTTCTACTGCTTTTATTCGTCTGGTGTGTATTATATGTCTCCGTTTTCTTGCTTATTTTCTCAAGAATATCCTTAGTCATTCTTGGTAATGTAGCTTTGGATACCCCATATTTATTTCTCATGGGCATGTACCTGGCTTGCACCCTATTCACTTCTCTTTTTAAATTCTCCTATTTTTCATTCACTGTTTTATCTGCCAAAATACATTTCAATCAATGTGTTCCAGTTCAACTTTAATGACCCCTAAAATCTATCCTTTTCCAGTCAGGAATCTCAATCATTGACTGATTTTCATCTTTTTCCAACTTAATGTCAAATCTTTATTGTTATCATCGCTATTTACCAAATGCACACCCATAGAATCCCTTGGAGATAGCAAGAACTGCACATGCTGGAGTCAGACAACACAGTATGGAGCTCAAGGAACACAGCGTTAGAGGAGCAGGAAAGTTGACGTTTCAGGTCAGGACCCTTCTTCACAAATGGGGAGGGGAAAGGGAGCTGAGAGGAGGGGGGGGGCTGGGGAAGGTAGGTGAGATGGTAATAGGTGAATACAGGTGGGGATTGGGAGTGGTGGGGATTGGTCAGTGGGATGGGTGGGACGGATAGTTGGGAGAGAAGATGGACAGGATATATCAGGTCAAGGAGGCAGGGATGAGCGGGAGGGTTGGACATGGGATGAGGCCTGGGGTGGGGAGGTTTTAAAACTGGTAAATTCTATGTTTAGGCCATCAGGCTGTAGGCTCCTGAGGTGGAATGAGGTGTTGCTCCTCCAGTTTGCATGTGGTGTCATTATGGCACTGGAGGAGGCCCAGGATGGACATGTCACCCAGGGAGTGGGAGGGGGAGTTAAAAATGTTGGCTACCGGAAGGTGTTGTCGTTTGTCGCGACCGAATGCAGATGATCTACAAAATGGTCTCTAAGTCTACGCTTGGTCTCACCGATGTAGAGGAGGCCACATTGGGAGTAACGGATACAGTAGACCAAGTTGGCAGATATACAGGTGAACCCCTGTCTGATATGAAAAGTTTGCTTCAGGCCTTGGATGGAGGCGTAGGGGCAGGTGTAGCACTTCCTGCGGTTGCAGGGAAAGGTATCGGGTGTGGTGGGGTTCGTGAGGAGTGTGGAGCAGACGAGGAAGTCGCAGAATGAGTGGTCCCTACGAAAGGCAGATGGGGTGGGGAGGGAAATATCTCTTTGGTTGTGGGGTCGGATTGTAGGTGGACTGTCGGAGGAAACTGGAGCACACAAAAGAAACCCGTGCAGACACAGGGAGAATGTGCAAATTCCACACAGTCGACTGAGGATGGATTGAACTCGGGTCCCTGGTACTGTGAGGCAGCAGTGCTGACCACTTAGCTGCCATGTCATCCACTCTGACATTCTCCACTTGGTCTGTCTCATTTCCTAGGATCAGGTCCAGGATAGCTCCCACCCTGGTAGGACTTGAATTATAATGTTCCAGAAAGTTCTCCTGGACACATTGCAGGAATTTGTCCCTTCAGCTTCACACTCTGCCTTTTTCCTTGTCCACCCTACAGTAGTTGAAATCACCAACTGTCACAACCCTACTTGTCCTGCAGATTTCCTTAATCTGCGACAAATGCTCTCTTCTGCTTCTTCCCTGCTATTTAGAGATCTCTAATAAATACCCAGCAAGATTATCTCTCCTTTCCAATTTCTCACTTCTAACCATATAGATCCTAATTCAGGAACTGCATCTTGTTCAAGGGCAATGATACTACCTTTGACCAACACTGCTACACCTCCCCCCTTTTTATCCACTCTGTTTCTCCTAAAAGCCTTATAATCTGGGATGTGAAGTATCCAGTCCTTTTCTGGCTTGATGTGGAGGTGCCGATGTTGGAATGGGGGTTGACAAAGTCAGAAGTCACACAACACCAGGTTATAGTCCAACAGGTTTATTTGAAATCACAAGCTTTCAGAGTGTAGCCCCTTTGTTTGTTCACTATGTGCATTTACGTACCTACAATTTAACTCTGCCCTATCACTTCATTGGAAGGTGACCATTTCTCTGTCTATTGTTAACATTTAAGCCTTCCCTCACTTCCTTTTCCATCTCTTTTACCACCTCTGGTACTTCCAAAACTAGGCCCATTAGTCAATCCACCCTCCCTGCCTGACAAGTTTACATCCATTCTCACTGCACTGTTTACTCTTTCAGCCAGGAGATTAATTCCTTTTCTGCTCAGATGAAGCCTAACCCTTCTGAACAGCTTTCTCTTTTCCCAAAAGTGATCTCAATGCCTGAAAAATCAAAATCCCCCCCTTTTTACACTATTCCTCAAGCCATGTATTTACCTCCCTGATTTGCCTTTGTCCAAATTTTCAACGCTTGTCACATTACAGGAGATGACTGATGCAGTCTGAAAGAGAAAACAGGCACGAAGTCAGAAATAACCTGTGGATTGTAGAAGCATGTGATGTGAGTTACAAGTATGTTAGTAACAGATGTTCCAAAGAGGGTCAGAAAGGCAACAGAATCATTTGAAAAACATCAGCAAGCAGCGGGCAGGTGAACGGAAAGCTGGATAATCTTTACATTTCATGTATGAACTTTTGTTTGAGCCATCTATATTTCTGACGTCAAAAATTTGCAGTCATGAGAGATGATCTTCAGATGAGAATGTGAATTATGTCAACAGTTATCACATTTTACCAGAACAGTTTTGGCATGTATTCATGAGGTAGTTCAAGGGTTTGTGCGGCCGATTATGATAATTTTGTGAACTGTTTCTTTAAAATAATAGCTAAGTCATTCAGTCCTTCAGGTGACCGAATCTGGTGAGAGCAGGAAGACCCTGGAGTCTAAATGTAACATTATTTGTACTGAATTGAGTTTAATTAGCTTTATTGTCATGTGCACTTGAATGAGAGCAATGAAAAGTTTGCAATGTCACCACTTACGGCACTATCTTATGTAAAAGACACCTAGGTACAGATACTTGAAAGAATAATAAATAAAAAGTCCAGCATAAGAATAAAATGTTTTAAAAAGTACTGGAATTAGTATTTTCATCTTGGCACCTAGCCTCCAGACCACAGTAGACTTTAAAACTTAATGCCTCCAGTCTGTAAAGGTCTTGCCTCCCCATGGCCTCCGGTCTGGGATTCACCTCCCCATGCTGGCCTCTGGTCCGGGACTTGCTTCCTCTATTCTTCTCCAGGAAAGTTTAGGAATTTAAAAATTTGAAAAATAAACTCCAGAAAAGACACAAAAAAGGTAAAAGAATGAGTGGAGCAGAGGAGCTCTGTTTGGGGTGTTCTATTCTGCCACCTTGCCAGGAAAATATTGTTTATGTCTGGTTGAACGTTGAAGGCCATTAGCTTGTCTTTGGTTCAGAATAATTGAGGATTGTTTTTTTTTCCCTCAAAAAAGTTTGAAAATTTTTAGAGCAGCTCAGAGGAGAGCTCACTGAGGTCAGAAGCAAGTTTTGCCTCTCTACTAGTAAGGGGTCTTTCAGAGAAGTTCAGGAGGAGTTACCTCAGTAGAAAACTTTAGTATGTCCAAATTCCAAATAGAAATGTTTGATTAGTAATCTGCAGGTTATTTGAAACAGAGAAAGTATGAGCTGTCAGTTTTGTGAGTAATGTATGAAGACCCCATGGTTCACTGGACAGAAATTGGGGATAATCAGTTAACCTGAACTTAAAAATTTGGAATAAAGGTGTAATATCTGTGGATTTTAGTTGCTGTGAAGCAATGGTGTTGGAAAATAGGTTGAAACTTTTTTGAGATTCTTTTGTTACCTATTCTAGAAGCTTGGTTTGTATTTTTTTTTATTTTCACCTTTTGTGTAATAAACTTAAGTTTGTTGTTAAAGAAGCTCTGCACCCTCATGTAACTTGTTTCAATGACTTACCACCAGTTAACTAAAATGGAAACAAAAATCTAACAGGTTTCATTCTGAAATCTGACTTGTCCAGTGGTAGCACCAGTTGGAATCATAAAAATCAAGCAGATAGCCCTGCAGCGGGGGCTGGCGCAGGGAAGCGAGTCCTGGAGTAAACTTACCTTGCAGCTACTGCCGAGAGCCGGTGTAGACTGGACTGGAGGCTTGCTGCGGAACGGGGACGGCTGTTGGACTGGGGTCTGGCACGTGTGGTCAGACCTTAAATGGCACCATAAGAGGTGACGTTGTGAAACTTTTCACTGTACTCCTGTACTTGAATACACATGACAATAAAGGACATTCTAATTCTAATTCTCTAACTTGGCTTTCCCATAGAAGATAAAGAGTGGTAGTGGAGGTCCGTGACTAGTGGTTTTCTGCAGGGATCCGTACTGGGCCCTCTACTGTTTGTGATGTATATAAATGACTTGGATGAAAATGTAGGCAAGTGGGTTAGTAAGTTTGCAAATGACACAAAGATCAGTGGAGTTGTGGATAGTATAGAAGGTTGTGAAGGGACACAGTAGGATATAGATTGGTTGCAGACATGGGTGGAGAAATGGCAGATGGAGTTTCATCTGGATAAGTGTGAGATGCTGCACTTTGGGTGATCAAATGTTAAGGAAAAGAATACAGTTAATGTCAGGACCCTGAACAGCATTATGCACAGAAGGATCTTGGGATTCAAGTCAATAGCTCTTGGCAAGTGGCCACACAAGTAGATCAGGTGGTAAAGAACGCGAATGGTATGCTTGCCTTTATTGGTCAGGAAATTGAGTACAAAAGTCAGGATGTCATGTTGCAGCTTTATAAGACTTTGGTTAGGCCAAAGTTGCATTCAATTCTGGTCGCCACATTGCAGGAAGGATGTGGAGGCTTTGGAGAGGGTACAAAAGAGGTTTACCAGAGTGCTGAGATAACAAGGTGTAGAACTGGATGAACACAGCAGGCCAAGCAGCATCAGAGGAGCAGGAAGGCTGACGTTTCGGGCCTAGACCCTTCTTCAGAGACCCTTCTCAGATTCTCCAGCATCTGCAGTTCCTACTATCTCTTTACCAGAGTGCTGCCTGGATTAGAGGGAAGGACAGGATAGAAAAACTCGGGTTGTTGTCTCTGGAGCAGCGGTGGCTGAGGGAAGACAATATAAGTCCATAAAATTATGATGCTTAGATAGGGTTGACTGTCTGTCTGTTTATTCCCCAGGGTTTAAATGCCTAATGCTAGGGGGCATGCATTTAAGGTAAGAAGGAGAAAGTTCAAAGGAGACGTGAAGGGCAGGTTATTTTATGCAGAGAATGGCAGGACTCTGGGGTGCACTGCCAGGGGTGGTAGTACAGGCAGATACAATAGGGCATTTAAGGAATTTTTGGATAAGCACATGAATGGGATATGGACCAAGGACAGACAGAAGGGATTAATTTAATTTGGCTTCATGTTCGGCACAACATGGTGGGCCGTTCCTGTGCTGTACAGTTCTATGTTTTCAAGATGGATAATCTGTTCAAAAAAAAACCTAATTGTGTTATGAAATCTTAAGAAATTATAAGGAAAAGCTCCCAACCCCCCTCCTCCCCATCTTTACTTATGAAAAATATTTCTTGTTGTAGCAGGTTTACACTCTTGGGTTTGCTACCTCTGGCAAGGACATGTCTCTTGCACAGACCCTGACACAAGACAAACTTGATAGTATGTGGGAGTATCACAATCCATGTAAAACCCAATAGTGTCTGAGTGCAGTTTAATCAGGATGTCTTGGCAAGCGATTAGCCAAGAAATGACTTCATGAACTTCCAATGGAAATAGGAGAGATAACCTCTAAAATCTATCCCTTGCAGGTTGAAAGGAAGAAGGTGTGAATCTCAGATGTTCTTCTAAACTGGAATGAAGGCAAATATAAGAATTTAAAGGCAGAACTAGCTAAAGTAAACTGGGGCATGATTAATGTAGTACATAACAATACAACAGCAGCCTTTTAAGGAACTACATTAAAAACACTCAGCAAAGAATTATTCCATTTAGAAATTCTCTTTGATAAGAATGCATCGTCTGTGGCTAAATAAGGAAGTTAAGGTTAGTATCAAATTCAAATACTGCAAAACTCTGCAAGAGGAAAAGAGTAAATAAAGCTGGTGTTGGTCCTCTAGAAAATGAAAATAGGCAGTTTGATAATGGAGATCAAGAAAATAGCAGAGGTGTTGAACAAATATTTTGTGACTCTTTACTTTGGATGATTTTGAAATTAATATGAGGGAGGTATTTAAAATAATCAGTCATCAGGGAAAAGACACTAGGTCTAACAATCTCCTAAAACAGACAAATCCCCATCAGCAGATGACCAACGTCCTAACATCTTAAAGGAAGTTGCAGCAGACAGTAGATGCATTGGTTATAATCATCCAATGTTCCAGTTTGGAAAATAGCCAACATTGCCATTATTCAAGAAAGGAGGGAGGAAGAAAACAGGAAACAACAGGACACTTGGCCTAACGACTGTCTTTTGGAAATCACAAAATTTTGGAAATTACAAAGGAACAAAAAACTAATGACTGGAGAAACTCAGCAGATCTGTGGAGAGAAAGCAGAGTTAACGTTTTGGGTCCAGTGATCCTTCAGAATGGAAGAAGGGTCACTAGACCTGAAACATTAGCTCTGCTTTCTCTCCATAGACACTGCCTGACTTGCTGAGTTTCTCCAGCAATTTCTGTTTTTGTTTCAGATTTCCAGCATCTGCAGTTCTTTGTATAATGCCAATCCTATTTTCGAGCTACTGGCCCTTAGCCCTGGAGGCTAAGGCAATGCAACTGTGTATCTAAAATAAATGTGATGACGTTTCAAAAGGTATTTGATACAAAGTGCTGCATCAAAAGTTACTGCACAAGAACATATGGCTTAATAAGTAACATATTCCTGCAGGTAAATGTCTGACTAGCTAACAGGAAGCAGAGCTTAGGGATAAATTGATCTTTTCCAGGTAGGTAAGCCTTAACTACAGACTGGAAGATGTCGATTTTGTGGGAGTACAGCTCACAGTAGTGTACTGCCAGTGGGATGTCTTTTTTTTAATCATTGTGTACACTTCATCTGTTGATTTGAGAGTTTGGGGGTGGAGGAGGTTCAACTTTGATGGTAAAACCAAGTGCTCTCAAGATCCCATCATACACAACATGAATTTCAATGGCCCAGGCTATTTGGAGTTCATGATGTGGCTGAAGAAATGTTTATTTGCACCAAACAGTTGTTAACACAACCTCCTGCTATATTAATGCAAACTTCAAGCAAGTTATGAGTTAACATCTGCATTAAAATGGTGGATACAGTATAAAGTCACTATTGGAACTGCTTAAAACATTGTCACACATGAACAATGTATTTTTACATAGGCGTGTACATTTCCTGCCATTGAGCACATCAATTTAATATAATCCAGCAACAAAGCCTTTTGTGCTTAAAAATAGTTTATTTCACACTCTTGCTCTGAAGGTTATTTAATGAGCAAATTATACAATCTACATACACGCATGCACAAATGTGAATTGAAGTGAATCAGTTGCTTGATTCAGGTCTAGTGTTTTGAATTAAGTGCAGTGTCTCTGAAGTGAATGTCTGAAAATTTCAGGATTGCATCAGCAGGTATGATGGCTTCCAGCATCAGATTGCATGAATTTGCTTTCACAGGTAAGCTTAGCAGTTGGAACAAGATGTGACCAATGTCTTGTTTTTGCATTTATGGCACTGCATGTGTGGCTGTGGCTGTCTGTTAATTACAATAAATTCAATCACTGGATCCGAGCTGTTTCTCTGAAGAGGTTTCAAGATGTCCATCTCGTGATTTTCAAGTTTTTTTTTTAAATTTTATTCATTCATGGGATGTGGGCTTTGCTGGCATGGAATTGCGCACCCCCCCTCCATCATTACCTGGGTCTCTGGATTAATTGTCTAGCAATTGTACCATTATCGCCTCCCCTCAGTACAGGCAGCTTTTCCTGTCTTTTCAATAGCTTTGATAGGCAACCCAGAATATCATATCATGTTTCCAAATCAAGCATGTCATAATCTGATTCCTGTATTGAATCTCTACAAATTTCAAAGAGGCTAAGGCTTTTCACACCTTAAAAAGTCCTTACAAGTTAATACCTTTGCCTTTGAAGAGAAACCATCGAGACAATGAGTTTTTCGTTTACCCTCATGGAAATGCTCACTGAATTTCAAAGTTCTTCATGTTTTGAAAGCCTCTCTTTGTAATCCACTTGCAAGCTTTCTGGAACTTTACATTCACTGTAGTTGTAAAAATCAGATGCCCCTTAGCAACCCAGCTAATGGTCCACTGTGTTCAGTTTTTAAAAAGAACAGTTTTATTTTGCAAAATTTTATTACATAATCTCTGCACACTATAGCACCACAGTTATTTTCAGATTGGAAACATTTGCTGTTTAACTTTCAGTTAGGAACAGATCACTGTCTTGCCATCATCGGATCACTGATTTGACAGCCTGTTTCTAGCATTCACCTTGTTCTTCTGGACTTTACAACTGTAAAGGAGCTTCTTTCTGTGTCTAGAATCTGAACCAGAGCAGCTGGAACATTTTTCTTATATACCTCAGGATTAACTCAGAGCGGGACCTTTCTGTCAGCAAAGACAGATGAGAAAGACTAAAATGGCATTTGTCACTCTCAACATGGCGGTCTAAGACAGTGTCCAGGCTTAAATTCTGTTCCTGCTTTACAATCCTACCACCAGAATAGCCTGAAACAATAGCTGCAGAAGACTAAATTCCAAAAATACTGTGTTTACACCAAAGATTATTGATTTGACATTTATCCAGATGCTGAACTCCAGCCCAGTTACTGGAATTATTAACATCAACAGAAGCCAATTCAAACTGTAAAAATAAACATGATGTGATGAACAGCACCAGTAACAGCAGAATACAACCCCTGTAGTCACATAGTGTTGTGCCAGGAGCTAAGATGACTGAGTAAACCTCTTCCTGCGCATGGAGCATATGAACAGCCTGTGTGGATATGTTACTATGTCAGCTAGTCCATTTTACTTTTAAACGTTTGCTTACAGAACATTGAAAACCTTTTTCAAAAAAAAAAAGTGTGGTCAAGTGTTTGGAGGTGGGACGACTGGGTACATAGAACAGGTGAATGTTCTCTCCCCAATGTGAAAATGTTGGTGGATACTGATATCACACAATCCCCTGAGCTCAGTCCTTTAGTGGGAGTAGCTGAACAGTCTCTTGTCAGTGTGAATGCATTAATATCAAATCGGCTCTATGGAGAGTTTTTAACCCATCCTGAAATCCTGATTTTAAAAGGTCTTTCATCTGTGTGAACTAACTGATGTGCCAGCAGGATAGTCACATAAATGAATTCTGTCCCCCACACGATGCAGGCTAAACACCCTATGATCTGTATGTCCTTATGCAACATGATCTGGTACGTACTGCTCACAAAACAAAATTTTTCACAATACTTAGGTACGTGACAACAATAAATCAAATTTTAAAAAAGGCAAATCTCTCCCTAGCGTGAACTTGGTGCTGATGTCGGTTGGACAATCACTGACTTCTAGAGCAGACAAATGGGTGCACAGCTGCACCATCAGAGAATCCAAACCATCTCCATCCAGTGTGGACTGGCTAGTGTGGCTGAAGGTTGGTTGGAGAAAGCTTTGAGTTTACAGGCAATTTTGGCCCTTTGGGTCAGAGGAAGGATAGCAGCAGAGATCGCTATCGGATGGGCTCAATCTTTCTGACAGAGTCCATGAGCTCCTCACAATTATTGGTGGAGGTGAAGATGGAGAACATAGGGAGAAGTGCCCTTCAAGAGCAACTAAAGAGATATTACAAAGATTCGACACACTGTGGGTCTAACACCAAGCCAAATGTGTTTGACTTTTATCCAGCGTATTAATCCTTATAACGACTGGAATTTATTAACATGAACAGAAATGGACTCCAATGAACACAGTTTAGCTTGGACATGATTAACCGCAAATTCTAAACACTGCAGTTATTCATGAACTCGCTGGTGTCTCAGCAGGGCAGTTGAGTGAGTGAATGCCTTTGCACACTGGGAGCAGGTGAACGGCCTCTCCCCAGTGTGAATTCGCTGGTGTACAGTGAGGTTAGATGATCGCCTGAACCCAGCTCCACAGTGAGAACATCTGAATGGCTTCTCATCAGTGTGAACACGTTGATGGCGTGTCAAGTCCCTAGAACACTGAAAGCACTTCCCACAGTCTGTGCATTTGAAAGGTCTGTCGCCAGTATGAACTCGCTGGTGACTCAGTAAGTTGGATGCATCAGTGAATCCCTTTCCACACTCTGGGCAGATGTACGGTCGCTCCCCAGTGTGAACTCGCTGGTGTGTCAGCAAGTTGGATAACCGAGTGAATCTCTTCTCACACTTGGAGCAAGTGAATGGTCTTTCCCCGGTGTGAATGCGCTGGTGTGTCAACAGGTAGGATGACCGAGTGAATGCCTTCCCACAATCAGAGCAGGTGAATGGTTTCTCCCCAGTGTGAACTCGCTGGTGTATCAGCAGGGTGGATGAATGAGTGAATCCCTTCCCACACTCTGAACAGGTGAATGGTTTCTCCTTAGTGTGAACTCGCTGGTGTATTAGTAGGTCAGATGACTGAGTGAATCCCCTCCCACACTCCGAGCAGGTAAACGGTCTTTCCCCGGTGTGAACTCGCTGGTGTCTCAACAGGGTTGATGACTGAGTGAATCCCTTCCCACACACAGAGCATGTGAATGGTCTCTCACCAGTGTGAATTCGCTGGTGTAGAGTAAGTTCCGATGGCTGAGTGTATCCCTTTCCACACTCGGAGCAGGTGAATGGTCTCTCCCCAGTGTGAAGTTGCTGGTGTCTCAGCAGGGTGGACGACTGAGTGAATCCCTTCCCACACTCTGAGCAGGTAAATGGTCTCTCCCCAGTTTGAGTTCGCTTGTGAACAATGAGTTCAGACGATTGCCTGCAATGAGAGGACCTGAATGGTCTCTCGTCAGTGTGAACAGATTGATGAGACATCAGTTCCCCAAAACTTTTATGGGAGCTCCCACAATCTGGTCATTTGAACGATCTATCTTCACTGTAAATTCATTGGTGACCCAGCAGAGAGGACAACTGCATGTATTGCTTCCCACGCTTGGAGCTGGTGAATAACTTCTCTCCAGAGTGACTGCGCCTGTGAGATTCCTGCTCAGATGAGTAACTGAATTCCTTCTCTCAGTTCCCACATTTCTATGGCTTCCCAAAACATTTGTGCCTTGACATTCCGGTTGACTGGCTGAACACAGAATACATGTTTAGTTTCCCCCCACTGTGGTTGGTGTTCTTCGCTTCCATGTGCAAAATCCAATGATATTCAGATTGTGATAATTTGAGTAACTGTCAGATCCTGGTGTGATGTTTGGTTTGAGTTTCCTGACTGCACTTCCTCCACTTTCATTATCCTGTGAAAGTGATTCAAAACAGAGAACATGGAGTGAGAGCATCCTCACAAAGGCCGGTTGTGAAATTGTGCAGATAGAATCTGTTCGTTCGCAGGGTTGGCATGAGGAGAAAGAACAAAACAACTAGGAGCAGCAGTAGGCAATTCAGTCAGCCTGCTCCACCATTTAATATGATTGTGGCTGATCTCATCTTGGCCTGAACTCCACGTTCCTGCCTGCTCTCTGTAAACCTTCAACCCATTACTAATTAAAAATCTGTCTGTTTCTTCCTTAGATTTATTCAATGTCCAAGTGTCCACTGCACTCAGAGGTTGTGAATTCCACAGATTCATGACCTTTTGAGAGAAGTAATTCCTCATCATTTCTATTTCAAATGTGCCGCCCCTTTTTCTAAGACTATGACCTCTCATTCTAGACTGCCCCAGAAGGGGACACATTCATTCCAAGTCGACTTTGTCAATTTCCTTTAGCATCTTGTGCACCTCAATTAGATCTCCTCTCATTCTTCTAAACTCTAGTGAGTATGGGCCTAAACTGCTCAATTTCTCCTTATAAGACCAGCCTTTTGTCTCTGGAGTTAATCTAGTGAACTTTTTCTGGCCCCCAATGCAATTAACCATTCCTCAAGTAAGGAGACAAAAACTGTACATAGCGCTCTGCACGCGGTCTCACAATTGCCTCCTGCATTTTCAGCAACACTTTCCTATTTTTATACTCTATTTCTTAAGCAATAAATGCCAAAATGTCATTTGCCTTCCCTACTACCTGATATATCTGCATATTAGATTTCTGTGATTCATGCATGAGGACATTCATATCCCTCAACTCAACCAGAACTTTGACAGAATCTCCCAAACCTTCAAACTCTCTACAAGCGTAACAAGTAGATGTGAACACCATCACCTCTGAGTTCTTTCAAAGTCACACCTCCATTGAAATATTGGGAACAACAAAGTTGCTGTCTTCAGTCCCCTCTACAAACTCTATTCTTGAGTCACTGACTCCATCCCTTGCCCTGGCAACTGTCTGAGGGTGAAACAGACTGTTCACAACCACATATAAAACTGTCAGATCAGGATGAGTTGTCAACCACATTATCCACATCATCATGAAGACCACCCAATTCCACCCTTTCTGACACCAACCTAGTCTCAACTTAACTTCTGCTGAACTGCTCACCCATTCCTTTGGGCAGCATGGTGGCTCAGTAGTTGGCAAGGCTTCCTCACTGCACCACGGATCTGGTTTCGACTCCACCCTCGGGTGACTGTGTGTAGTTTGCACATTCTCCTGTGGGTTTCCTCCCACAGGCCAAAGATGTTAGGTGGATTGGCCCTGGGAAATCCAGGGTCACAGGGAGAGGGTAGGGGGTGCATTTGGGTGGGGTGCTCTTCGTAGGGTCTGTGTGGACTTGATGGGCCGAATGGTCTGCTTCCACACTGTAGGGATTCTATGATTATATACTTAACCATTCTAATGGACACTCTGCCAACCTCCCATGTTCAACGTCAGCTGCCAATGTGCTTCATCCCTGTGCTTGCTGACCTACGAAGGCATCCTTTTCAGAAGCACCTCAAATTCTCATGCTGGTTTTCAGAAACCGTCCAAGTCTCGCCCCTCCGTATCTGTTTAATCTCCTCCAATCTATCAATCCTCTGAAATATCTGCACTCCTCTCTAATGTTGGCTTGAGCACCAGCTTTGTTGATTGTTCTTTCAACTGTCTGGGCCATATGGTGTCAAACTGACTCCTTAAATCTTTCCACTCGTGTAATCACTCTACTTCCTTAGTAAACTCCTTAAAACCTACCCTCCGACCATTCACTTGGATATATCTGGCCATGGGTGAATAACCCGTAATTCCTCACCCAACAGCAGTGTGGGAGTAGCTTCATCACAAAGATGCAGTGGTTCAAGAAGTTAAACATCAACTTTTCCGTAGGCGATCAGGGAGTGGTGCTATATTCTGATCTTATTAAGGATCGTGCAGGGTATTGGAATGATCTGATTGGCTCTTGTAGAGAGCCAGCATGTGCACAAAAGGCTGAAAGTCCTCCTCCTGAATTGTAATCATTCAATTACTCTGTGATTCGGTGAAAAAAGGGATGGCTCTGAAAACTAGGAATCAAGTAACATTCATGCCACACAAATGCCAAACTGTAACTCTGCTGAGAGAATCTAACCATTGACCCTTGACATTCAATGGCAATACCATTGCTGAATCCCCTACTATCCATATCCTTGTGTGCGTGTACAGGGTGAGGGAGGTGGAGAGGGAAGGGCATTACCGTTCAGCAGAAACTGAATTGGAATATCTGTATAAATTCTGTGATGATGATAGAAGGTTCAAAGGCTGGGAATTTTTCAGCAAGGTCCTCACCTCCTCTTGATTCCCCAGCGCCTGTCTATCTGTAATGTGGCATGTGATGGAATACTGTGCACTTGCCTTGATTAGTGCAGCCCCAACAACATTCAAGCAACTATCCATCAGGACAAAACAGTGTATATTTGGCACCTCATCTGACACAGTCAAAATTCACCACTCTCAGCACTGGCAAAGTGTGTACCATCCACAAGATACACTAGAATAATTCAACAAGTTTATCAACACCTTCCAAAACTACAACCTTTACCACCTAAAAGGTCAAGAGCAGCAGATACATGGAAACAGCAACCCCTGCAAGTTCCCTTCCAAGCCACACACCATCCTTACATAGACCTATATTGCCATTCCTTTACTGTCTCTGGGTCAAAATACAGGGAACATCCTTCCTAATAGGTCTGGGTATACCTATAACATTTGGAAAGCAGCAACTCAATGAACAGTTCATGACTCACCTTCCAGCATTTAGGGTTGCTAGCCCAGTCAGTGACACCTATAAATCTTGAAACAGTGAAAAAAACTGGTGATAAAAAGTGCAGGATTTGATGGTCATTATAGATTGTTCTTAACCTGGTCAGAGATGTTATTACACAAAGCAGGGTGTGGTGGCCAAGTGGGAAGGCGTTGGTCTCATAAACCAAAGATCATGGGTTTGATCCCCACCCATGTCTAGCTGCGTATTGGCTGTTAATTTCGGAGCTAAAGTGCCTGTCAAGGGCAGCATGGTGGTGCAGTGGTTGGCACTGCTGCCTCACAGCACCAGAAACCCGGATTCGATTCCACCCTCGGGCAACTGTCTGTGTGGAGTTTGCACCTTGTCTGCGTGGGTTTCCTCCCACAGTCCAAAGATGTGCAGGCTAGGTGGATTGCCCATAGTGTTCAGGGATGCCTAGATTAGGTGGGTTATAAGGGGATGGTTCTGGGTGGGATGTTTGAAGGCCAGTGTGGACATGTTGGGCCGAATGGCCTGTTTCCATACTCAAGGGATTCTATGACCTCTACAGCAGGTGGGACATGAATCCAGCCTCTAGACCCAGAGGGAGGGACATTACTATTGCACCAAAGAGCCCATTGATGGTAAATACAAGCTCAGGAGGAGAAAAGAAATGGATTATAACTCATGATTAGAGACAGAGAAAGTGATACTGACAGAAAGGTGATCAGGGAGTTCAGACGTGGAACAAATTAGTTGGTAAACATGGACTCAGAAAGTGAGGTTGGAGAAACCTAGGCTGTTATCTCTGGAAAAAAGACCAAGTGGCAGATATGAATGAGGTATACAAGTTTATGATACCTTTAAATAAGAGTAAATATAGAAAACAAGTTCACCTTAACTTATTATTACGGATCACAGATTTAAGATATTAGCTAGATATATACAGACAGAATTATTTTTATTATTAATTCATGGGAAGTGGGCATCACTGGCTGGGCCAGCATTTATTGCCCACCCCTAGTTGCACTTGAGAAGGTGCCGGTAAGCTGCCTTCATGAACTGCTGGAGTCCATTTGGTGCAAGTACATCTGCAATGCTGTTAGAGAGGGAGTTCCAGGATTTTGACCCAGCAACAGTGAAGGAATAACTGATATAAGATGCAGTGAGTCATAACTATGTGGAATTCAATGCTTGCACTCAGAAGTCGATAATATCTAGGTCCTGATGAATTGAGAGATTCTCTCAGCTTTTGATGTGCTGTTTAGTTTGAATATCCCATCTGTCAATCCTCTTCTAACCCCCTGTAAATATCTTTTTCAAAAGCCATCATGTTAGTCCAACATAGAAGCTGAAAGCATTCTCTCCACACACTTCCAGGCCCCGGATGGGCGAGAATGTGCCCTGTTGCACATTGCCCTTCAACATCATTTGCAGTCCCTCAATTTGGGGACGCTGTCAACTCAGGTCAGTGAGTTGGGTCTTCATGTGACTGAACAGACCCTTGGAGACAAGATGCAACAACTCAGAGATACGCATGTTGCTCCGGAACCTACCTCTCCTCCCCTCCAACTCTATCCCCACCCCCAACCCCACCATCTGTCATGTATTCATTCTTGAACATCCGTTCTCCGATGCTGAATGTTCTGTGCTCAGCAACTGTCTCAGTTTTATCCCTCTGCGTCTCCACCATAATGAATTTTGGGCACAACGTGACGTTGAACTCTTCTACTGTCACCTTCGCTTCCGTGCCCATTTCTTTAGACAAGAGACCACTCCCCCTTCACCGACCTCCAATACTCTCCCTCTCTCTGGCCTTTTACCAGCACTCAACCTGCTCGTTGAGAATTGTCAAAATGACATTGGTTGCCTCAATTTCTCTGTCTCCCCTCACCCATTCCAACCTATCCTCCTAGGAACTGACTGCACTCCATGCTGTCAGAGCCAACCCTGACTTTGTAATTAAGTCTACTGATAAGAGTGGTGCTGTTTCAGTCTGGCAAAATGACCTCTACATTGCAGAGGCTGAGTGCCAGCTCTCAGATAGCTCTTCCTATCACCTCCTGGGCCACAACCTCATGAATGAACATTGGGTCATTGTGTAAACTATGGTCACCAACCTTATTTCATCCAGTGATTCCCCCCTCCTCCAAGATGATAGTCCCCAGACCCGTACAGCTCGCTTCTACCTCCTTCCCAAAATCCATAAGCAGGATTGCCGGGCATACCCATTGTTTCTGCCTGCTCCTGCCCCAGAGAACAGTGCTGCCTGGCTTGAGGTGCTCTTCCAGCCTTCTGCTTGTCTACCATTAATAGCTAGTCATCCTCCGAGCCAGATCGTTACCTTCTCCTTTGTCTGTCCAACTGCTCTTCTCTCTCTTTGGGCTCATACCCCACCTATCGTTTACTCCTTACCCCCTACCCTCACCCTATCTTCTGCATATAAACCGACATTTTCCTCGCTACCATAAGTTCTGAGGAAGGGTCACCGGACCCGAAACGTTAACTCCGATTTCTCTCCACAGATGCTGCCAGACCTGCTGAGCTTTTCCAGCAACTTCTGTTTTTGTGCCTTGGAGACATGGGACAGGGCACAAGGAGGTGGGGTCCGGAATGCAGGATTGGCCTCTTCTTTCTGTCCGTGCTGCCACGTCCCCTCATCATTGAGATGCTGGGACTCAAACAGTGATACGGTTTGATGTACAGGTAGTTGCCATTTTAAACCATGATGAGGAAGTCCCTCCCTCTCCTTCGGCAGATTGTCCCAATAAAATGGTGGCCTGCCCACCGTCCAAGCCCCCACCAAAGGTGGCGACGGCGCATGCGCCACATTGCCCTTTGCCCCCGATAAAGATGGCGGCCATTGACTGAGGCCTAACACTACGAGCTGCAACCCCAATTTGTGCAAATGGGGGGTCGAAAAGTTCTTTTTGCGGGTTAGCCGCTCACAGAGTATTGTTATGAACCCTCCCGGTTCACTCGCCGAATCCATCGTTTCCTCTATCCCCCACCGCCCGTTCTTACCCCATGAAGAAAACTGCCGCATTATCGCCATTATGCGCCGTAGCATATTCCGCACAGTTTTCGCGACTGCGCCCTGATCTCCTACTATGGGGATAGGGGAATGCTGGGTAGACTATCTGTGCAATGATAAAGCTGTGAAACAAAGTATATTAAAAGCTTTCTGCATGGACTTTCCATTAACCACCAGAAAGAAGGAAATTGATGGAAAAGCGGACTGCAGGAACAACAATAGAGATAGTAAGAATTGCCGATGCTGGAATCAGAGAAAGCACAGTGGAACTGGAGGAACACAGCAGGCCAGGCAGCATCAGATGCGACCTGGCCTGCTATATTTCTCCAGCTCCACAGCAGGAACAATATATGATTTTGACACTCATTTATAAACTCAGATATTCAAGCATTGGAATGAATGCGTGAATCCCCGATCATAAACAAGACATTGAAACAGTCTCCATAGGAATACATTGAGTATTATGTACTGGGGAAAAGACAGGAATTTGGAGTTGAGGATTATCAGTTCAGCCATGATCTTGTTAAATGGCAGAGCAGAGTCAATGTGATGAGTGGCCAACTTCTGCTTGTATATCTTATGATCTTCAGTAAATTCCTAAAACCCTCCAGAAGAAAATATCCCTCCTTATCTCTCTCTTAAATGGGTGGCCCTTCATTTTTAAACAGACCTTGTTTTAGATTGCCCCACAAGAGGAAACATTGTCTCCATATCCATCCTGTCAAGACCCTTCAGGATCTTACATGTTTCAATCCAGTCACCTCTTGCTGTTCTGAGCTCCAGAAAATACAAGTCCAGCCTGTCCAACCTTTCCTTCTTAGGCAACTTGCCTATTTCAGTTATTAGTCTGCTGAACTTTCTCTGAAGTGTTTCCAATGACTTTTCATCTTTAATTAAATAAGGAGACCAATTAGGCACATTGTATTTCAGATCTCATCTGTCAAATTCCCTGTACAACAGAAGCATTATCTCATTACTTTTCTGTTCAAGTCTCCTTGCAAGAAACAGTGGCATTCAATGAGCTTTCCTAATTACTTCGCTTGCTGTACCTGCATATTAATTGTTATGACACAGAGAAAGACAGCCAAACTAAATTAGGCTTTCTACCTCAATTTGCAACACAGTAAAATGAAGGTTTTCCAAGAGTGTCAAAATTCACCCCAAAAATTCCTAACCAGATTTTTGAAAAACCAATCTCAGAATCTGCAATTAATCAATTCTAATCACTGGGTCTATAGCTTAAACAAAACACTTTAGATTTAAACTTATGATTTAAACCTAATCGCTTTTGTTTTCAGCCCCATTCACACAAAAGACAGACAGACAAACAAACAGAGATAAAGGACAAATAAAAGAAAATCACAAAACTGGCCAATTACCTAAGTAGTTTTCAAGATGTCAGTGATACTTATGTCAATTTCTATTCACTGAATTTCCAATAGTAGATAATGGAAGATTAGACAGGAAGCTTTCAAGTCTTCATGCCATCACAGCCAGAAACGTTCTCCCAGAAAACACAGTCCAATATCTAGTTCAAATTCTTACTTCTCCCTGTCAGACTGACTGTCTCCCCGCAAGGTCTCAGTTAACCTACAATATTTGCCATCCGCATAAGCATAATCACAGAATAATCAAGAAAACCAATGGGGAATGTTGGTCTTTATATCTAGAAGACTGGAGTACAAGAATGCAGACATTATGCTGCAATTATACAAAATTCTGGTTAGATCCACTTCAAGTACTCTGAGCAGAATGGGGCACTACACCTTAGAAAGGATATATTGGACTTCGAGGGAGTACAGCATAGGCTGACAAGAATGATATCGACTTCAGGGGTTATGAGGAGAGGTTAAACAAATTAGGCCTGTTTTCTCCAGAATTTAGAAGGTATTCAAGATATTAACAGGAAAAGGCAGGGTAGATAAACTACTTCTACTGGTTGGGGATTATAGAACAGGGGGTACAGAATGACAATTGGGGCCTGACCATTCAGGAGAGCTCTTAGGAAGCACTTGTATACACAGAGGTGGCAGATCTTTGGAACTCTTTCACAAATGGATGCTGCATCAGTTGTTAATTTTAAAACTGAGACAGATAAATTTTTGTCAAGCAAAGGGATGAAAGGATATGGGCCACAGGCGAGTATATGGATTTAGGACACAGATTAATTGTTATGAAAATGACAAAGTGACAGTAAGTGAGATCATTCTTGTACTTTAGGAGGATTCATGGAAAATGTGCACTGATATAAGGAATGTCCACCTTTGTATTTCACTGCTTGAAGAGATAGAGTCATTGAGTCATGCAGCACAGAAACAGGCCCTATAGCCCAACTCGTTCATGCCGACCAAGTTTCCTAAACTGAAGTCCCATTTACCTGTGTTTGGCACATATCCCTCAAAACCTTTCTTATCCTTGTATCTGTTCAAATGTCTTTTAAATGTTGTAATTGTATCCACCTCAACCACTTCCTCTAGCAGCTCATTCCATATATTTATCTGTGTGAAAAAGTTGCCCCTCAGGTCCCTTGTAAATCTTTCCCCTCTCACTTTAAACCTATGCCCTCGAGTTTTGGACTCCCCTACCCTGGGGAGAAAACCTCACTATTTACCTTATCTATGCCCCTTGTAATTTTATAAACCTCTATAAGGTCATCCCTCAGCCTCCTGCACTCCAGTGGAAAAAAAGCCTCAGCCTATCCAGCCTTTTCTTATACCTCAAACCTTTCAGTCTCAGAAACATCCTTGTAAACCTTTTTTTTTGTATCCTTTCCAGTTTAATAACGTCCTTCCTATAGCAGGGCAACCAGAATTGTATGCAGTACTCCAAATGTGGCCTTACCAATGTCTTGTAGAGTTATAACAAGACGTCCCAACTCCTATACTCACTGCTCTGACTGGTGAAGGCAAGCGTGCCAAACACCTACTTTACCACCCCATCTACCTGTGATACCACTTTCAAGGAACTAGTATTTGCACCCCTATGTCTCTCTGTTCGACAACACTCTCCAGGACTCTACCATTAATTGTGAAAGTCCTGCCCTGGTTTGTCTTAGCAAAATGCAACACCTCACATTTATCTGAATTAAACTCCATCTGCCATTCCTCAGCCCATTGGCCCCATTGATCCCGTTTTACTTCCAGATAACCTTCTTCTCAGTCGACTATACCACTAATTTTGGTGTTATCCGCTTACCAGATAACCATGCCTTCTATATTCTTATCCAAATTGTTTATATAAATGACCAAGTGATAAATGAGAAATAATTAATGCAAACTATAACAAATACCTTTGAATAGAAAATAATTTTCTAATAACAATTTCATTGAAAAGTTGCTTACTTGTCTTGAAGAAAGAAAACACATTGTGGATTATATTATGAGGATTTTGTAGTGTTATATAAAAAGAATGATTAGAATTAGCTGAGGAAAATAAAAGTTTAATCAGAAATGTTTCATTGAAGAGAAATTGGATTGTCCTTGGTCCTCTCCCGCATTGGAAATGGTTATTCAGAGCACAGCTTTCTGCAGAAGCAGCAAGCAGGCATGAGCCACCTAAAGCCATAATTTAAGTACTATCTGATCTGCATGCATACTTGACATCTTCACCACTATTGTTTAGCTGTCTAATGTTCAGTGCACCATCCTCCTTGATATACAGGCCAGTACTAGATGGATTGGCAGAAGTGGAGATAGTGGACCTGCAGACTGGAATGCAGCTTGGCCGACCCAACTAGAAGGGATGATAGATGTCTTGTGTAGATTTTGGGAGTTGGAACTTTCTCACCGAGGTTATGGAGTAAATTAGAATGTAAAGAAAACACAACTGAATTTAATTGAATTACCTTTACTGTCATGTACTCAAATGAGTAGGTGAAAGTTTACAATTCGCCACTTACGATGCCATCTTTGTTGCAAAGTACCTGGTACAGATTCTTCAATACAAGTTCTTAGGAAAGAAAATCATAAAAATAAAGAAATAAAAAGTCCAGCATTGGAGATCAAGGGATAATTTAGAAAATACAGGAACAAAAAGTTGAGAACAATGGTCCTTCCAACTCTTCCATGCTGGGACCTAGCCTCAAGGTCAATGAAATGGTTCTCAATGTATTTACAACCAGTTGCCATTGGAAACATATAAAGAAACTTCATCTCCAAAAATATCCTGGCCATGTTTAGATCGTGGAAACTGAGCCGGAATACAGAAGGAAATAGAAACACATGAGAAACAGACAATAAAATGAGATAAAGAAAACCCTCTTTTCAATGAGAACTATTGCAGAGATTTTCCTGTTGAGTTCACGGTGAGTAAGCTGCTGACTACATATGTTAACTTCCACACAACTCCTTGACTGTCTCTTTGGAACTTGGCACAACCTTAGCAAAGGCGATGTCACTGACTCGGTTTCATGTCTCCACTTGTCAAGTCCAGACACACATAAAATTATTTCACATTGGTTATGTATGGAAGGTCTGCTCAGTTCCTCATTGGTCTGTAGGGTTAAGATTCTCACTTTGAGTTGACAATCTCAACTAGCCAGAGGATCTGGGTTGAAATTCTGAATGAGCTATAAGTTATTGATAATTTTTTTAACAAGAATTTGAAACTTTGACAAAATGAGAAAACTTGCTCTGCTCCAGCTTCTTTCCTGATGTTGATTTTCCAAATTTTCATTTATTCATTTTCAGTCATTCACTCGGCTGATTACTTGGATGGGGACAGTCAGGGAGGGGTGGTTAACTTATGAGGAAAGGTTAGGCTTGTATCCATTGTAATTTAGAAGAATGACAGGTGGTTGGTTAATGCTGAAATGATGTTCCCACTTGTGGTAAGGAGTAGAACTAGGGGACACCATTTAAAAATAAGGAGTCACCTATTCCAGATAGAGAGAGTTTTTTTCTCTCTAAAGATTGACAGTCTTTGGAACTCTCTTCCCCAGAGAGTGATGGAAGCAGGGACAGAAACTATAAATAAGGCAGGGGTAGTTAGATTCTTGACTAAAAAGAGAATTAAAGATTATTAAAGGTGTCGGTACAAATGCAGAGTTCCAACCAGAATCAGATCAGTCATGATCTTATTGAAGGGTAGAAAAGGTTCATGGAGCTGAATGGTGACTCTTGCTCTTAACTTATATGTTTGTATGTCAAATGGAGGCAGAGGGTATGGTCTTACAGAGTACAGACCAGAGCGGTCTCCAACATAGCAGAACGTTGATTTAATTGAATTTAATTAGCTTTATTGTCACATGTACTCAAATGCATACGTCAAAAGACACCACTTAAGGCGCCATCTTAGGTAGAAGGTAGCTAGCTTTAGATTCTTTGTACGAACCTGTACTTAAGAAATAATTAGAAAACTAAAGAAATAAAAAGTCCAGCATTTTAGATAGTAAGAATAAATTAGAAAATAGGGAAATAAAAAGTTCAGAACAACAGTCTTTACAATTCAGTCCATGCTGGCACCTAGCCTCCAGTTCACACCAGGCCTTGATTCCAGACCACGCAGGGCTTCAACTTGAGGCTCTTGAGGCCGGAAGACCGCTATGGAATCACCTCTAAATTGGAAGTCCATGCTGAGGTCATGCTGGGATGAAAGACTTCTGTGCCAGGCCGAGAGACCACCATGTCGCCAAAATTGCCTCGCTGGGCTGGAGGACTGCCACAGTGTGCCAGGAGAAAGAGTCCATGCTGAGGCCGGGAGTTCAGGACATCGCTGAGAAGAAGACAGAAACAAAAGCATGGAAGAGGAAAGAGAACACAAAAGAACAAGAAACAGACAGAGCGGATGATCTCTGGCTGAAGCATCCTACTCTTCTGCCATTTTGGAACTATGCTTTTAATTGTGTTGGTGAGTACTTCGCCAGCTCTTGATTTCAGGATCACATCTTTGGGAATGGTAAGACCAAGAATCCTCTTGATCTCATCATACAAACATGTAGATTTCCACTGTCACATTGATGGGCTGTTCTAGCGTTTACTTGCACAGTACCTCCCTATCAAATGCACAATTGTCTTGGCTACTTTCATCTAATTGAAATCTACAATTCAGTTTTTGAAAGGGTCCACTGATTAACATCTTTCCAAATAGCAAGTGCTCATAAATGTTTGCTGACAATCCTTATGACTTGCATATGACATATTGTCACAGCTACACTGTGAATGTAAATTAGCAAGGAACATGAATCAAAACAGTGAAGTATTTTCTAGGCACATCAATAAAATCTTCATCAATCAATATTGATTTTTAATCAACTATGACACAGCAGCAACCAAATTTAGTGAAGGCAGAACCCACAAGGACTGATGTAAGCATTCACAAATGTATTGTAAATAAGTTCATGCTGTAAACTGGTAGTTAACTGTTGATTATTATTAACTGGCACATTCTCCATGCAACACTTTTAGCACTGAAAGACCACTTGCCACCCATTGAGCATTCTCATATAGTATAAATGTTTGTTTCTTTTCTTAAATTGGTGTTCTTGCAAAATGTTCAGATGAGTGCAAGATGAAAGCTTAGACAAAATGCAATTAACAATATTCAGGTTTTCCATGACAATGATTTACGGACAGAAAATTAAACTCATTTATAAGGGTTGTTAACTTTGGCAGAAACAAACAAAATATTGTCAGACTATCAATCCGTAATGTTATTAATAGATGTTAGGTGGATTGGCCATGCTAAATTACCCATAGTGTCCAGGGATGTGTAGGTTAGGCGCGTTAGCCATGGGAAATGCAGGGTTACAGAGATGGGTTGGGGATGGGTCTGGTGGGGAGCTCTTTGGAGGGTTGGTGTGGACTTGTAGGGCTGACTGGCCTGTTTCCACACTGTAGGGATTCTATGGAATAACAGTAGAATCCAACCCTTGCAGTCACTTATGAACTTGTGATGTCTCAACATATGTTGTGACTGAGTGAATCTCTTTCCGCATTCAGAGCAGCTGAATAGCCTCTCCCCAGTGTGAATTAGTTGATGTATCACCAAGTTGGAGGTCTTTGTAAATCCATTCCCACACACAGAGCAAGTGAATGGCTTCTCCCCAGTGTGAACCCACTGGTGTTATTGGAGGCTGTGTAACTAAGCAAATTCTGTCTCACACACAGAACAAGTGAATTGGCCTCTTCTTGGTGTGAGTTTGCTTGTCTGCACTGAGGTTGGATGAAGACCTGAACCTCCTTCCACAGCTAAATGGCTTCTCTTTGGTGTGAATGAGCTGGTACATCAGCAGGTGGGATGACCCAGTGAATCCCTTTCCACACATGGAACAGGTGAACGGCTTCTCCCCCATGTGAATTTGCTGGTGTGCACGGAGGTTGGATGAAGACCTGAACCTCTTTCTGCAGTAAGTGCAGCTGAATGGTTCCTCCTCTGTGTGAATGAGCTTGTGTGTCAGCAGGTGGGATGATCCAGTGAACCTCTTCCCTCACATGGAGCAAGGGAATAGCTTCTCCCCAGCATGAATGCGTCAATGAATTTCCAGTTGAGGTGGATAATTGAATCCTTTACCACCGTCCTCACAGTTCCACAGCTTCTCTGTAGTGCCGTCCTCAATGTGACTACATTGATAAATTTCCAGCCAGGATGGATAACTGAATCCCTTTTCACAGTCATCACATTTCCATGGTTTCCGCATGGTGCTGGTGTCCTTGTATCTGTGTATGGTAGATAGTCAGTTGAATGATGGCTCACAAACTCAAGATGCGTTTGTTTTCACCCCACTGTTAATTGAGTGAAATATTTTGTTAGGCTGTGTAACTGGTAAAGCTGTTTGCAGTCAGTTCACTAGAAGGCTCTCACTCGGGTGTGTGTGTGTGTGTCTCTTGATGATTTTCCAGTCATGGCATTGCCTGAATTTCTTTCCCCTAAAATCTGACCAGACAAAGATTTCTCCTTTCTTCTTGGGGCAGTACGGTGGCTCCATAGTTAATACTGCTGCCTCACAATGCTAGGGACCCGGGTTTGATTCCAACCTCGGGTGACTATCTGCGTGGAGTTTGCACAAACTCCCTATGTCTGCATGGTCTTCCTCTGGTGCTCTGGTTTCCTCCCACAGTCCAAAGATGCGCAGGTTAGGGGCGTTGGCCATGCTAAATTGCCCATAGCATCCATCGATGTACAAGCTAGGTGGGTTAGCCATGGAAAATGCAGAGTTACAGGGATAGGGTAGGGGGGTGGGTCTGGGTGGGATGCTTTTCAGAGGGTCAGTGTGGACTCGATGTGCCAATGGTCTGTTTCCACACTGTAGGGATTCTATGATTCTGGATTCAAAGGAGGCTGATATTCAGCTCCTGATGAACTGACCAACTGTCAAGATCTTAACAAGATAATTAGTTTGGCTTTCTAATCTGCAAATCCTTTGCAAAACTAGTTTACAAACAGAACAAAATTCTCATTTCTCTAGTATTTTCCTTTTACTTCCCCAAGCTGTGAAAGTGTATCCTACAAACTCTTCCTTCTTCCGTGGTTGAAATCCAAACCCACAACACCATCTCCACCATTTATTTCTTTTACTAATTTTCTTCCCCACCCTTGACTTTGGCTGGATTCAGTTCTCCAGCCCCAAAGCTGGACTGAGAGTAAAGTTAGTAAGCCAACCATTATCTCCATGGTCACTAGCACCTTAAAGTTTCATCCAAGTACAGGCTTTGCTTGCCACTGAGCCAAGATAGCTGGACTGGTTCCCAGTAAAACATCAGATCTGCAAATCAGAGACCTGTAGTTTCTTACTGGGGATGTGCAGTCTTTCTCCAGATTGGAGGCAGTGATCATGCATCAAACCATTTAAAGTTTTAAATATTAGGAGATGGAAAAACTAAGAAAACCCCTTCAAATGCATCAGATATTTAAATTTCATTACTCTCAATGCTTCATGTTAGTAAATGTAGGATATAGCTTATAAATGTACAACTTGGCCTGCACACTGGCTCAGTGGCTTGTTCTACTGCATCCAGGGACCCAGGTTCAATTCCACCCTCGAGCAACTGTCTGTGAGGCGTTTCTCCCCATGTCTGCATGGGTTTCCTTTGGATGCACCGGTTTCCTCCCACAGTCTAAAGATGTGCAAGCTCGGTGGATTAGCCATGGGTAATTCAGGGTCACACAAACAGGATAGTGGGGTGGGACTGCGAGGGATGATTTTCAGAGGGTCAGTGCGGACTCGATGGGCCAAATGGGCTGTTTCCACAATGTAAGGATTCAATGGAGGGCTTTAGATTCCTAGGATTTTGGAGCAGCTTCTGAGCGAGGTGGGTATATTGCTTCAGGGTCAGACCAATGTCCAACGTTTTGGCAAAGATCTGTAGCTCGGGTTGCGGGTGACGTTGTTGACTTACTCGCCGAGTTGGCTTGTTCTCGTTCAGACGTTTGTCACCATGCTAGGTGACATCATCAGTGGAGCCTCTGATGAAGCAGTGTTATTCTACTCCGTTTGGAATTTATACTATTTTCATTGAAGTCATAGAATCCCTACAGTGTGGAAACAGGCCCTTCGGCCCAACAGGTCCGCACCGACCCCTGGAGCATCCCACCCAGACCCATCCCCCTGTAACACACCTAATTTACACACTGAACACTATGGGCAATTTAGCATGGCCAATCCACCTAGCCTGCACATCTTTGGACTGTGGGAGGAAACCAGAGCACCCGGAGGAAACCCACACAGATATGGGGAGAATGTGCAAACTCCACACAGACAGTCGCCTGAGACTGGAATCGAACCCGGGTCCCTGGTGCTGTGAGGCAACAGTGCTAATCACTGAGCCACCATGCCGAATCATGTGATGTTTGTATGCGTACATAAACAATCTATTTTCTTCAAGAAACACAAAAATTGTAGTCATAGTCAGTCAGTGAGGCATCTTATAAATTCCAGATTTCAGAATAAAACAAGAGCCACCATGCCGCCCCATTTTGGTCCATTATGGTGAGTTGTGTCATTTCCAGTTTTGATCTGTATAGGTTTGTACATGGGCTCCAATTATATGTGTTTGTTGATTGTATTTTGGGTGGAAAACCATGCCTCTAGGAATTCCCACGCGTGTCTATGTTTGGCTTGGGCTACTATCGTTACATTGTCCCAGTTAAACTGGTGGCCTTCATTGTCTGAATGTACCGATATTAAGGAGAGTTCGTCGTGCCGTTTTGCTGCTACACACACTGGCCGTAACAGCCACATTTCATTAAAAAATATTTTCACAAAACAGAAACCTGGCTTAAAGGGCAGGACTGAGCACTAAAATTCCCAGATACATGTTCAAGAAGAAAAGTTAGAAGGTGACAGTATTGATTCAGGAAATATTACCATGTTCCAAAGAGTGGGAGTTCCAGAAAGATCAAGAACACAATCTGTTTTGTTTAAATGAAGGAACAATTGTGGTTCTCTTACACTACAGTACATTCTACAGGCCACTGACTAGAGGAACACATCAGAAAATTACTGAGGCTGATAGAATAGTTTGAGATGTAACAGATGAAATTGAATGTGGAGAGTGTGAAGTAATATATTTTAGTAGAGTGTGGACAGGCAAGATGAAAGAATGCATACAATCCTGGGGAGGGGGGGGGGGGAAGGAACAGAGCTATCTGCACATACTTGAACACAAATCGCTGAATGTGGCAGGGATGTCGAAGAAAGTGGTTGATCAGACAAATGGGATAATGAATAGTTATGATTAAGGCTTAGGACAGCTCCAACAACACTCAAGAAGCTTGACAGAATCCAGGAGAAAGCAGTCACAAACATCCACTCCCTCCATCACTGACACTCAGTAGCAGCACTTTCCAAACCCATGACGACTTCCAACTGAAGGACAATAACAGCAGATATATGGAAACACCACCTGCAAGTTTCCCTCCAAGCCACACACATCCTGGTTTGGAAACATATTGCCTTTCCTTCATCAAAATCCTGGAATTCTGTCCCTAACAGAATTATGGGTCTTAGCTCTGCTCACTAACTGCAGCGATTCAAGAAAGCAGCTCACCATCACCTTTTCAAGGCCAACGAGGGACAGGCAGTAAATGTTGACCCAGCCAGCAACACCCGAGTCCTACCAACGAATAAAACAAAATCAGCAGGCCATTTGGCCCCTCGAACCTGCTCCACCATTTAATAGTTCACGGCTAATCTAACTGTGGCTTCAATCCTCTTTCTCATCTGCCAACAATCAATGACTGAATATTTCATCAAGAATCTATCTTCCTCTGCCTCAAAAGTAATCAGAGACACCTCAATACCTCTCTGGCAGCATGTTCCAAAGACCCTTGAGCCTTCCAAAGAAAATATATTTCTTCATCTCTATCTTAAAATAACAGACTTTTTACTTTTAACTGTGCCCTTCTTATCCGAGGCTTTCCCACAAGGGCAAAAATCCTTTCAGCGTTCTGCCAGTCATGTTCCCTCAGGATCTTATTAGTGTCAATAAGATTACCTTTCTTTCTTCTGAACTCCAATTGATATCACTTTGCTCAAACTTTGCTCATAAGATAAACTCTCCCATTCCAGGTTACATTTGAGTGAACCTTCTTTGAACTGCTATGAATGCATTTACATTCTTTCTAAAATATGGAGACCAAAACTATACACAATATTCCTGAAGTGACCTGACTGATGCTGTGTACCACTGTAACAGAACATCCTGCTTTTCTGTCTCCAAGGAAAATGTCATACTTTGCTAATCAATTTTTTTATCTAGCATTCATTGCGACAATTTACATAAAGTATCAAATGCAAAGGGGGAGCAAGCTTTATACACCGAGCAGAGAGTGCTGATTGGTTGGTGAATTCATTTTTGATTGGCAGAGGGTCTGCCATGAAAATGCACCAGTTATACGATGACTAACAGTTAAATGTGAAGATTAAAACTTCAGCAAAACTTGGCAATTAGCTGCCAGTCAAATTTAACTGATGCATTCTCAAATCTTCTCAAAAATATTGATGCATTCTCCATGGTAAACTCCACCAGAGTCCAATTGCCAATGAATTGGCTCCCTCCTCCTACAGTATAAAAAGACTGCTTTTGGTATATTGGATCTATAACCTTAGAATACAAGATGACTTGAACTGTTACAGAGTCGTACGGCAAAGAAACAGACTCTTTGGCCCAATTCATCCACGCCAACCAGGTTTCCTAAACTGACCTAGTCCTATTTGCCTGCGTTTGGCCCATTTCCCTCTAAACTTTCCTATCCATGTACCTGTCCAAATGTTTTTTAAGTGTTGTAATTCTTTTAATGCTAAGGTGCTATAATGTTTTTAACTCGTTCAAGTACAAAGTGCACTGGAAAACTGCCACAGAAAGCAAGAAAGATTTAGTTGCAACTTTTCCAGTTTTTTTCAAAGCCGAATGTGGATTGTTATATTAAAAATTCAAGAATATTTTGGTGCATGTAGTAGACCAAAACTAAAGGTTGAAGCAAAGGGGAAAAAAAAGGATAAAAAGAATATTTTCAATTTACATTGGTATTTCTTATGAATTATCCTGATGACTGCAAGACAAAAAGCTTTAACAAAATGCATTATTTTTCACAATACTCAACCTTTACAGAACCAATTGACGACTTGGATCCCTATTTTTCTATTCCATTACTTTTGCAATGAACAACAACATTCTATTTGTCTTCTCAATGACTTGCTGTATCCATGTACTGAATCTTTTTGACTCATACCAAGATACTCAAATTCCTCCATACCTCGGAATTCTGCAATCTATCTCTATTTAAATACTTTTATTATTTTTCTATTCTCCCTGCCAAAGTGGACAAGTTCTCAATTTTGCATGTGACAATCCTTCTACACAATCTTGCTCCTTTCCAGACTCTTTCTATCCTCCTCAAAACTTATTTTCTTGACCAGAGCATGGCATCAGAAAATCTCGCAACCATATATTTGGGCCCTGCATCCAAGTCATGGTGAAAAGTTGTAAATAGTTGAGGTCCCAGCAACAATCCCTGTGGCAGTCTACTGGTTATATCCTGCCAACTTAAGAGAAATAGAAATGTCAGAGTTTTTAATTCAGTGGAAGGGGGCAGGTCACTGATTTATATAATTCAATAATTAACAATTATTTGACATTATGGCAATTGTTGGTGCATGACATAGGAGCACAAGTAGGCCATTCAGCCCACTGAGTATACTCCCTCTTTCAAACAGATCATGGCCGATCTCATAATCGTCTACTCCACCTTCCTGCTCTTCCCTGTAACCCTTGCTGATTAAAAATGTCTATCTCAGCCTTGAATATACTCAGTGCCCTAACCTCAACAGCTCGCTGTGATAGAAAATTCCGCATATTCCCTACCCTCTGATAAACAGCAGTATTATTTCAGGAAAAGGCTGCAGCTGTTGGGAATCTGGAATAAAAACAGAAAGTGCTGGAAAATGCTTGTGCAGCCTGTGTGGACAAACAGGGAACTTTTCCACTGCAGTGAGTGTTTGTAGTACTCTCTAAGTTTATTTCAGAAACAGCAGCAATGAAAAAGGTTTTGGATCTTCCAGAACCTGGTTAAAAATCTGATTTCCAACTGAGCCCCTAATCAGTATTCACCCTGCCCTGAGCTGATCCTCACTTCAGGGTGGGGGCCAGTCGTCCTGGAAACCGGGTTCGGGGGAATCCCACCCCCTCATTCACTCCGATTGGTTGGAGGACCAAACGCCCCATCTTAGTCCTCCAGCCCCGCCCCCTTGTTTGCACCGTTTATTTGGAGGACCCACCGGCTCATGCCTGGTCTTCCAGTCCTCAGTCATTAATGACCGGCTCCTATTGTTGATCTGTAACACGCGCGGTTGCGGGTCCTGGACCTGGATGGACATGGTGAGTTGCAATCTCGGGATCCGGTCTCAAAACCCACAACGAGAAAGTCCTGGTTCCATATCTGCACCGAGGCACCGCCGGGATTTAGGTCCGGGGTCCGATTTTGTACAGGCCGCAAAGCCCTGTTAACCCGAAAGGGTCTCAGCAAATAGGAGGCCGAGTTTTAGGGAAATCAAACCTAAAACAAAGAACTGTGCAAGCTGACAATCTGAAACAAAATCAGATATTGCTGGAGAAACTCGGCATGTCTGGAAAGTGGAGTTAACCTTCGAGTAGGAGCAAATTATTGTAGAAACTGAAATCTGTACTGAAAATAACACACGCTGGAGATCACAGCGGGTCAAACAGCATCCATGGAGAGAGAGCAAGCTCAAGTTTGGAATCCAGGTGACTGTTCATCAGAGCTGAAGTGAAGTGAAAATGGGCAAATGTACATCAATCCCTTATTCTGAGCTATCAACATCTTTTCTCCACCAGCACTCTACACTCACCATCGCCACACCTCACCCCTTCCCCAACTACAGGATCAATGCTGTCCCCTCCCGACTTCACTTCAGCTCCGTTGAAGAGTCATCTGGACTCGAAACGTTGGCTTGCTCTCTCATTGGATGCTGTCTGACTCACTGTGATCTTCAGTGTTCATTGTTTTCAGTTAATGTTTTGAGTTCTCCATTTATATGGCACCTTTCTCAGAGTGAACCATCTCCATGCAGTTCACTGGAAAGTTGCAAGACAAACTGTGACATTGAGACTCGAAGAGATATTAGGACAGGTGACCAAAAGGTGGGCCTAAAGGGAGGTTTTCAAGACTATTTTAAAGCATAGAAATTGAGGTAGTGAGGTGGAGGAATGTAATTCCAGAGCTTCAGGCTGAGGAATACAGACACAACCATCAATTATGAAGTAACTAAAAGTTGGAATACTCCAGAAATCCAAATTAGAGCAGCACAGACACCTCAAAGGGTTCTAGGGCTGGAGAAGATGACAGAGATATGGCAGGGTGAGACCATAGGAGGAAGGAACAGAAGTAGGATAGTTGGCCGATTGAGTCTTCTCTGCCATTCAATGAAATCATGATTCAACTGATGATTCTCAACACTGCCCTTTCCCCATAATCCACAATTCCCATACTGATTAAAAATCTATCTATCTCAGGATTGGATATACTTAATGACACAGCCTCAGCAGTCCTCTGTGGCAAAGAATTCCACATATTCTCTTTCTTCAAATGGAAGAAATTCCCCCTTGTCTCTGTTGTAACTGGGCAACCCTGTACTTTGAGATTATGCCTCTGGTTCTAGACTCAGCCACGAGGGGAAACAATTTTTCTATATCCTGTCAAGCCCCTAAGAATTTTATATGTTTCAATAAGGTCTCTTCTCATTCTTTTGAAGTCCAACGAACACGAGCCCAAAAACAAAGATTGCTGGAGAAACTCAGCATGTCTGGGGCAGCATCTGTAGAGAGGAAGCAGATTCAATGTTTGAGTCCAGTGAATCATCTGCAGAACAGGCTCAATATACTCAACCTTTCCTCATTATAAAACCACACACACAACACATACTCTATGTTGTGTGAACTTGCTGATGGAGTCATAGTCACAGTCTCTAAATAACTGAGTGAATTGATGCTTACACAAAAGAGGTGAATAGCTCATCCACTGTGACTCACTGATGCATAAGCAGGTTGAATGACTGAGTCAATATTTTCCAGCATACAGGGCATCTTCTTGGTATGATAATTTTCCAGCTTGGATGTTACTAAATCCCTATACTTTCTTGTGTGTGTGTGTGTATACCACAGTTCTTTTTGTTGAAGGTCAGGTTGATGACATGGTTAATCAAGCATGAGAGATTCTGGCGTTTTAAGGGAGGGACATGGTCTACAAAAATAAAAAAATTATGAACAATCTGTATAAACATTGATTTGGCCTGAATTTTAACATTTCACTGAAGCACCGCTTTTCAAGAGGAGATAAAGGCATTCTCAAAAATTGTTCTGCTGATGAGTAACTTCAGTTATGTGGATAGATTGGAGACACCAGGACTTTTCTCCATGGAGAACAGGAAGTTAAGAGAAGATTCAGTACAGGTGTTCAGGATCATGAGATATCGGGACAGTGAAAATAGGGAGAAAGTGCTCTTGCTGGTGGAAGTATTATGAACCAGAGGAAACCAGTTTAAAATAATTGACAAAAGAAGTGATGCTGACATGAGGAAAAAAAATTGCTTCACTGACAGTGGGATCTGCACAGCACTGCATAACAACATGGTAGAGTCAGATTCACTCGAGGCTTTTAAAAGGGAATTGGGCAATTATCTGAAGAAAACAAAAGTAGAGGGCCACATTCCTCCCTCTGTACTATAACCAGACCCAGGAAAAGAAATTATGGGTCTTCGTGCTTCGCCTGCTTCTGGGCCACAATAACCCCAATCACTTCCCAACATGCTTCTCGTTTCCAGAATTGGAAACCGTTGTTACAGTGGAGTCACAGTGGTTTCAAACTGTTTCATATGCACTTAGCAAAGCACCTTGCCTTGTCTACTCTCTTCCGCTGTTCATAAAGCCCAGTGAAAACTCAGATTTAGTTTTCATGTACTTTACAACCACAACTTTGTCAGACATTTACACACAATATGGTTGTTCATATTTTGCAACCAACTCTGCTTCATTCAGCCTGGCCCTCTCTGTATGCATATCCAGCTTGCAACATGCAAAAGGCTTGCCCAACTGAAAAAAATTACACCAAAAACAAAAAATGCTGGAAATCACAACAGGTCAGGCAGCATCCATGGAGAGAGATCAAGCCAATGTTTCAAGTCTGGATGACTCTTCATCAGAGCACTTTGCCTTAATGGTAATATATTCTTATTTTATGTTGAAAATGACCACATTTACAAATACCTAGCGTTGTAGATAGTCAACAGCAAAATATGACAGATGCTGGAAATCTGATATAGAAACAGAAAATTCTAGAAATTCTCATCAGGCCAAGAGTCAATGGTTCAGGTCTACAATGTGCACAGTTTCGGATTAAAGAGTCACTGACCTCTGCGTAGATATTGTTAGATGTGTTGAGCAATTATAATAATTCCTATTTCTATTAAAGCAAAAAAAACTCATTTTGTCACCCTTCCAAAAAGCAATCAGATTTGTTGATAGCTTACCATTTCCCTGCAGCATGAAACCCAGCAGGAGCTTTGAGTTAAACAGATGAGCTTCATTTTCCGAGTGTACTGATATGAAGGAAAGTTCGTCGTGTCATTTTGCTGCTAGCTGATGTTCATGTATTCTGATGGCTAGTTTCTTTCCTGTCTGTCCGATGTAATGTTTGTGGCAATCGTTGCATGGTTTTTTGTAAACTACGTTGGTTCTTCATGTTGTGGGTATGGGGTCTTTAATGACAATGATCACAAGGATCAGTTTAACTGGGACAACAGAGCCATAGTAGCCCAAGGCAAAAATAGACACGCATAGGAATTCCTAGAGGCATGGTTCTCAACCCATAATGCAATCAACAAACTCATAGAATCAGACCCCATATACAAACCCATACAGATCAGAACCAGAACCAACTCACCATAACGGATTGGACAGTATAAATTCCAAATGGAGTAAAACAACATCACTTCATCGGAAGCCTCACTGATGATGTTACTTGGCATGTTGATGAAACATCTGAATGAAAACAAGTCAGCTCAGCAAGCAAGTCAACAACTTCACCCACAACCTGAGCTACAAATCTTTGCAATTGATTTGGGATGGACATAGCCAGGGCCACATTAAATCAAGTGGCGATTTATTTTTGATTTTAGTTTTATTTTAGTTTGAAATGTTATTCATATCGTTACTTCAAACTAGAATGAAATGATTTGCAACTGGAAATATAGTGGCTAAAGGGATTCAATGGGATGTGAATTTAATCAATACAGAGAAATATTAATGTTGGAGCAGGAGAGAAATACAAAAAGGCAATGGTTCAATGATAATAGTCCATTGCTCTAGTTTTATTCAAACAATATTAATGCTAAAATTATTGCAGTAAATCGTAGGGAATTGTACAGGTAGGAAATAGAATTAAAATCTCTTCAGACTTATCTGCACGTTCAGTGCTTTGTGTTGGGATGAAACAATTTTAAACACCCATGGATATGCTCTGAAATTGACAATAGTGCCTTCAGTGGGCCAGCGCATGTGTGAGAGGTCAGGGTCATGACCTGGGATGGACTACATTGTCTGGAATGCACCCTTGCTGTCAAAACAATGGTCACATGGAGTTGAGCTCTCACTCCAGAAGAATAGGATCACAAGCACTAGAACTCTGTCACCGAGTCGGGTGCCTGCCACACTTTTGTCGAGAGCATATTCAGGTATGAGGCAACCGCTTGAGAGATGGCTGGTACTGTCTGAGCCTGGCATCCTGAAGGCATGGGCCTTGGTGATCAGAACCATATGTATTCCCCACTCCAACTCAATGATACTACAACATCATGGATCTGTAGTGCGCACATGCAGGAGAGGCTGTTTTGTTCTCTATTGATATACTGAACCTTCTGCCCCAGTGCAAGATTGTCAGTGTGAGCTGAGAATATAGAACAGTAAGTAGTGAAGCAGATTGAAGAATCAAAAATTCAAGAGATAGTGGATTAATAAACTCAGGGAGCTGCACAAATCTCAAGCATAACCCCAATTAGAATGATAAAACTGAAAGCAAATATATCACTCACTTTTTTTGTTTCAGTTTCAGTTTCAGTAAATACTGATTGTCAATGTGGTGGCTTTTCAGAAGTTTCTGATTGATTTATTATCGCGTGTACCGAAGTACAGTGAAAAACCTTGTTTACGAGCAGTACAGACCGATCATAGTAAGCAAGGATGTACAGATCAAAAGATTAGACAGAGGTACAGGTTACATTGCACAGGGCATGCACTAGGCAAGATCGTGTTAGCAAGATCGATCATTATTTGAGGGTAGAGAGTCCAATCATCAGTCTTTAAATAGCCAGGAAAAAGCTGTTCCTGAACCTGCTCGTGCGTGCGTTCAGACTTCTGTATCTTCTACCTGACGGAAGAGGTTGTAGGAGATCATTGCCAGGGTGCGATAGATCATTGATGATGTTGGCAGCCTTTCTGTGGCAATGAGCTGTGTAAATAGAGTCCATGGATGGAAGGTTGGCTTCCATTGATGGTCTGGGCTGTGCACACCACCTTCTGTAGTTTCTTACAGTCCTGGGCAGACCTGCCATACCAGGCCATTATGCATTCGGACAATGTGCTTTCAATGGTTCATCTATAGAAGTTGTTGAGGGCCCTTATGGAAATGCCAAATTTCCTCAGCCGCCTGAGGAAGAAGAGGCATTGTTGTGCCTTCTTGACTGTTGAATCTACTTGGGCAGTCCAGGACAGGTTGTTGGTTACCGTCACTCCTCACAACTGTCTGCTCATGTTAAAGTGATCTCCTATCAGATGAAGAGATAACAAAGTGTAGAGCTGGATGAACACAGCAGGCCAAGCAGCATCAGAGGAGCAGGTAAGCTGACGTTTTGGGTCTGGACCCTTCTTCAGAAAATCATTGTTAGACCAGATTGGGTGAAGTGCAGGTAAAGCACTGCCTCAGTGGAAGATATTTTTGGTCCCTCAGATATTGAGAAGGGAGGAAGTAAAGGGGCGGTTGCAGGGAAAGGTGCCGGGGAGGTGTGAGAGTGGTGTTGGGAGTGAAGGAGTAGTGGACCTGGGTGCCCAAAGGGAACAGTCCTTGCGGAAGGCTGACAAGGGAGGGGAGAAGAATGAGTGTCTGGTGGTGGTGGAAATGGTGGCTAATGATTCTCTAGATGTACATTTGAAAGCGGTGAACTGTAGAGGATTACAGAAATAGGACTTGAGAATGGTACTAGCTGGGTAGCTCTTTCGGGAGCCAGCCAGCAAGCAATGCCCGCATCACACAAATGAATAATTTTTTTTTTTAAAAGTACAGACACGATACTCGCAACTGGGCTTGCATGAGCACAGCTTCAACAACACTCCGCTTCACACCATCTAGGCCAAAATAACCTGTTTGATAGGAACCATATTTACTTGCTCTACCAATACTCAGTAGCAGCAGTGTATATGATCTACACAATGCACTGCAGAAATTCACCAAGTCTCCTTAGACCCACTTCCATCTAGAAGGACAAGGACCGCAGATACATGAGAGCACA